>NW_016909634.1:2011963-2122587 GCF_001483705.2 Eufriesea mexicana
CTTAAACCTATAGTAAATGATATCTTTTAATTCCATGTCTTTTTTTACATATAAATTTCTCGATTTCCTTAATAAATAACTAAACAATCATTTAAGAGGTGGAAGGAAATTGTTAAATTTTTTAAAAATGTAATACATTCTTCATTTAGAAATTTATGCAAGAGATTGTACAAATTTAAAGTAAAGTTTAACTGTGTTAATTTATGTGATTATTGAAGTTATTATTGACTGTGGGATTTTATTATTGAGAAAAATAGTTGTCACTTTCTATAGGTTGTTTCAAACTGCTTATTCCTGTTAATGAAACATTTTTCTTAAACCTATAGTAAATGATCTCTCTTAATTTCTTGTCTTTCTTTACATATAAATTTCTCAATTTCCATAATAAATAACTAAACAATCATTTAAGAGGTGGAAAAAATTGTTAAAGTGTTTAAAAATGTGATACATTTTTTATTGACAAATCTTTGCGAGAGATTGTAAAAATTTGAAATTAAGTGCAACAGTGTTAATTTATATAATTATTGAATTTATTATTGACTGTAAGATTTTATTATTGAAAAAAATAGTTGTCAATTTCTACAGGCTGTTTCAAACTGCTTATTACTTATTCCTGTTAATGAAACATTTTTCTTAAACCTATAGTAAATGATCTCTCTTAATTTCTTGTCTTCCATTACATCTAAATTTCTAAAATTCCATAATAGATAACTAAACAATCATTAAACAGGTAAAAGAAAATTGTAAAATTTTTGAAAAATGTAATATACTTCTTATTGGAAAATCTTTGCAAGAGAATGTACAAATTTTAAACTAAATGCAATAGTGTTAATTTATGTGATTATCGAATTTATTATTGGCTATGGTTATTAGGATTTTATTATTACAGAAAGTAGAGCTCACATTCTATAGGTTGTTTCAAGTATGAAAAAATTTCAGGATATTACAGATTTATCGATACTATCTGTTTGTTACATAATAGTTGATAATGTTGGACAGAATTGTGTAATGCTTCCCGTGACGTGAATATATTATCTTCCTGAATTAGCCCTCAGAGGCGAATGTTAGCAGCATGTATAGTACACGCTACAGTATTACTATGATTATAATGAAAACTTCTATGAAAATATAGGTGAGTACGCAGAAGGGTGGCGTCAAAGGAAACGAGGCGAAACTAAGATATATCGCTGCAAAATAAATGGAGGCGTAATTATATTTACATGGTGCTTTGATCAATATAGCAATCTAAAGTAACTTTTCCCCCATTAAATATTTCCCGCCGTTCACCGTTTCCCACTTCGTGTCCACAATGAAACGTGTCAAATTACTATGCAAAGGTGAATAAATTATGCAACAATTTATGTAACTGGTAAATATTTGACTACCTCGTTCAACAATAATAAATGCATCGAATCTTGCATGTACAGGGCGATTCAAAAGCAGATAGCCTCAGGAGGTCGTGAAACGTATATACTGCACCATTTATAATTCGTTATACTCTGATTTAATGGTGGTTTTAATACAGATTAAGGTCTTTAATTTATTACTCCCCGTGCATTAATTCGAACGGGTCGTTTCAAAAATAGAAGTTGAATAAAGAAAGCAAAAATGGAAAGTTTTCCTTCAGTTGGTCCAATTTATCCGAGACTATTGTATTCGTGAAATATTGTAGAAAATAGAAAATTAAAGAAACGGGAAAGCGGGTCAACAGGACAATGGAAAAATCGACGAAAAATCGACGAAAAATCGACGAAAAATCGACGAAAAATCGGAAAATATGGGAATTGGTGTTTAAAAAAAAAAGAAAAAAAAATAGGAATATCGTAAAATGAAAAAATAGAGAAATACGGAAATTGATTATAAAAAAAAGATAAAAAAAAAAGGAATATCGTAAAACGAGAGAATAGGGAAATAGAAAACTGATCAGTAGATAAAATTGAAGAAGAAAATTGAAAAATGGAGGAAAATTCTTCAGTCCAGAAACATAAATGAAACTCCTGTTTCTTTACTAATCTCTCGTCATTCTATCAGTGACAGGTTGGATTGCCATATATTCTCCAAACAGGCAGTCAAACAACATCAGAAACCACTTTGCAAACGAATACTCAACCTGTTCCAGCCTTCCTGGCCAAGGATCGTGGAATCTCAGCTCTAAAGCCATTCAAACGATCTCTCCGCTCGACCCAGTTGCTACAACCGCCCACTGAGCTTCTTTTGTCTTAAACACACTGTCCATTATCGTAACACGTCATCCAGAGAATATAAAGCGTCACGACGAGACAGGATAACATCCAACAAGGAGAATTCCCGTGAGATTTCATGTACCATTTGCTGCGTGGCTGCTTCTTTATGGCACCCTAAACGGAAACGATTCGCAGAGGAGACCTGTGACCACGTGTGATGCCCGTGAAAGTAACGCGTGGACGACAGTTAAACGGGGTCGTGGCTAAATCGGCTGTTCCACTTCCGTGAGATAATTGTTACAGAGAAACGGTTTTCACGAATCCAAGTACTCTAAGAATCTGGTTTATATACTACTATACTACTATAGTATTATACTACTATATTATACTACTATACTACTATAGTGTTATGCTATTATATTGTGCTACTATACTACTATAGTATTATACTACTATATTATACTACTATATATATATTATTATACTGTAGTACATACTACTATATAATACTTACACGTATATATTGGAACTTTGGAAAACTAAGAATTTCAATGCGTCAGAAATGGAGCTGTCGTATTTTCAAGAGGAAGAAAATTGATGAATTGGGAAATAAATAAGTAAATAAATAAAGAAAAGATAGGAATATTTGGAATTTATAGGTAAATAGAATATTAGATGTCTGTTTATTTTGGAATTAGAATTAGTAAAAATTCTACTGAAATTTTGAAAAATTTATAATTAAAATACATCAAAAACGAACCTGTCGTATTTCCAAAGGGAAGAAAATTCACGAATTGGAAAGTAAGTAAATAAATTGGAAAAACAGCAAAATTTGAAATATAAAGGTAAATATAATATTAAGTGTCTATTTAGATTGGAATTTTTCAAAACTTGTATTTGTGTTTGGAATATATCAAAAATGAACCATTCGTATTTCCAAAGGGGAAAAAATTGACGAATTGGAAAGTAAGTAAATAAATTGGAAAAAACAGGAGGATTTGCAAATTTAAAAGCAAATATAATATTAAGTGTCTATTTATATTGGAATTTTGGACAAAATTGGAATATAGGTGCTGTATTGTCAAACATATGGAAAATGTGTAAATTGGAAAATTAACAGATAAAAGAACAGAGTACCTCAAATAAAAAATAAATAAATAAATAAAAATAACAAAACAGGAAAATTTGGAAATTAAAACCAACGAGTTAATAATAAATGAAATAATAAAGTAAAATTGTTCCAAGTGCCCTCTGTGGATAAAGTTGAATGTGCACGTTTGCTGTTAATTCAATATTCCATCACTCGCATAGTTACTCGCTCGAGACTGCTCGTAACCTAAATATATTTTCTACACTACCCACGCCATTTATTATATATTTAGTGCCGTTTAATGCGAGACTGCAATGAAAAGAACGACGAAAGCGATCGATCGACGCGAAGCTTCTCGGCCATCGGTGTCATCGTGGCTACGTTCAAACGAAGTTACAAAATTGATGGTGTAAACGGAACTCGATCGTGATTTCCGACGAAACTGGCGACGCACGACTGCGATGGTGATCTGAAATATCATCGTTAACCGCATTTGGACGGGATCCAAAATTAATGCCGCGTTTTTCGCGAAGATGCGACTCACTTTAACCAAGAAGAACCCCAAGACTTGACAGCTCGAGGCGTGTCCTATTTTTTTTCAAAAATAATGAATATTCTCAAGAAAAATCACAAAAATCCGTCTGTTAGGTAAACTCAGATCTCCCCTATCCAAAAATAATATTTTCTTTTTTCCAATTTACATTAGCACTGGAATCAGAACTGTCGCTGTAATAATCTAACAGGATTTCAGGCAAGATTGAATAAATTATTAACATAAGAAAATTTACAAATATTATATTTTATGATAATAATGGTACGAAAATGATTTATTCCATCATCACTGAAATTCATTGATCTCTAGGTATCTTTCTCAACTATCAACTCTGAAGTCTGACCTCAACTCCCTGATCACATATTTTTCACAACTTATCCCTGTACACGCAGAACTTGGCTCAGTTTCTCAGTTTCTCTTCCCTCCTGCTCTATCTTTCTATTTTCTTTGCTGAATATGGATATTCTTCGATGACACACAGACACTTCGCTATTCAAAATCTTGGGTACCATGCATTTCTTATTCATATCATGTTCTCGCACACTTTGGCTGGAAAGCTCTTCTTTCACGGTTTCGGTATATTATGCAAACTGACAGAGACGATAGTGTATCTATTCTGTCAAACAAGATGACTGCATCACGTGATAAGATCAAAAACCAAGCAGCAACAGGATCAGCATGGCGGACGAGGAAGACAGCCTAGAGGAGGAATCAGATCTGGATATTCCTGGCATACCTGACTATAGCTCCTCGGAAATCTTATTAAAAAGTCCCTCCGAAGGTTCCAGAGCTCGATCCCTCTCCACAGCAGTCTCGGTAAATGGGAAATCACCATCAATATTATCACAAGGATCACGCAGGAGCAGCCAAAGGGACCCTCCTAGTGTGCAGAGCAACGGTGTTCAAGAAGCTACGGAAGAAATGCTGTCGAAAAGCCAGGAAGAGTTGAAAAGTCCTCAAGATACGAGCTTAGGTAGCAAGAAGTCATCGTTGGAGCAACTTAGTAAGGAGAAAGTTCCGAGGGCAAAGGCCACCAGGGTATATCGACAGTGTAATCGTCGATTCAGAGAGATCATTGGTAAGAGGGAACTGAAGAACGAGGAACTAGAGAAGCACCAGAGCATTTTGAAGCAGCGACTGAACATCCTGGAGTGCTCCATGCCAGCTGTGATGGTTTGGAACATTTGGAGGATGACTCAGAGCCCGTGTGTGCCCAACCTGTCGCGTGTGCTGCAGAAGCAGTTCCAGGGTCCAGCTTCGGGGGAAGTATACTGTCCCAACACACCCAGTCGCCATTTTGACTGTAGGGTCAGAGAGGTGGAAGCTGAGAGGAAACAGGCTTGCAAGAGGATGGAAGAAGCTAAGGCTATTTGGACTGAAAAGATGGCTACGTTGGAGGACAGACACAAGAAGCTGGAAGAGGCTAAGAAGATCCAAGAAGAGACCAGGGAGAGGATTCAGCTGTTGACTCAGGAGGTGCAGAAGCTGAGAGAAGCTGCTAGTAAGGCGATTGATGATGGAGCTTGTGAGACTGGTTAGCTGAGACTTATTAAATATGTCAAATACAAAGTTGCTTTTAAGTGAATAAGTATTCTGGGAATGGAATCGAATAGATATGGTTCTGAGAGAATGTGAAGAGTGTTTGGCACATTGCATTGCAAATGATGGATGGAATGTGCAAGAGGATCGACTGGAAGGTTCAGGATGCACTTATCCCATGAGGGACAAAGTCTTGAGTGTGTCTGGAAAATGACTGACATAGCAATCTTGAGTGAACGTAATGAAACAAATAGAGTGAGAATGATCGAGGATTAGAATGAACAGGAAAATATATAATTTGTGAGGGTATAAAGGGTGTGAGGTAAGTGCGTTAGGAGATAGTTGTTGTTGAGAGAGTTGAGTCCTGGAGTTGACTTGGAGTCGAGTGAGTGGTCTAAGTCGAGTTGAGTCTAGTGACAGTTTCGTGAATAAGAGAGTCTGTGTCATCTTCTATTGCGAGGTAAACCTGTTATCACTAGCAAAAGAAGCGTCATTAGTTCTTGATGCTCCAAACATTTATCCACGAGGAATTGAATGAAGACTACTCCTATAGTATAGTTGTATAGTTGTATAGTTTTAAATAGATATCTTACTTATATCTGAACGTTCTATAATACATTCTAATTTGAGTTTAAAAAGCTCCTCTTTAAAGATTGAGGATTTACTTAATTAGTATTCCAAGACTTTAGTGTGCTAAATTAAATTAAATTTCTTATCTGTGAAGAAATGCTTTATAGTATGAGTGACATGCACAGTATCACTATTCTGTCATTGAATTTTTGCATTATGTGAGACAAAGTGTTAGTAAAAATTTGGAAACTTCCTCATTGAATCAAAATTAAGACTGTCAACCTCTAAGAAAAACCTATGCCTCGTTAGCTACAACTATGTCAAATAACTATAACTGAATATCTAGTCGCTGATACTTACTATAATATTATAGTTGTAGATGATAATCCTATTGCAGACAAAATAGCAATGATTCCGACTTTCACAATCGTTGTGATACCTAATCGAAAGCTAAATTGAATCCGATCCAATGATCATCCAGGTGAATGCGGTGTAATAGAGTGCAAAAAGAAATGGCTGGAGAAGGTGCCTAGTTGCACGTCAATTAAATCGGCCGACATCGAGTGTTTAGAGAAGCTCGAACTGCTGGCAGAGAATGAGGTGAGCATGAAGAGACAAATCGCCGACTTGGAAAGTCGGGAACAGGCCTACATGAGAACCCTCCAGCAAGCGGATGATCTGTGGTGCAAAGTAGAGAGCGACGCAGCTGGAACCATGAGCGGTTTACAGGACCAACTGAGCATGAAGAATGTGGCCAATCAACAGCTGGCTAATCGAATATGCGAATTGGAGGATGTGATAGAGAAACTTAGAGCGAGACTAGCAACGTGCAGAGGTGAACTGGAGAAGTACATGAGCGTGAGCAAAATAGAGGCTCTGATTGGCAAGGATGATGACTTCGCCGACGTACTTGACAAGGATGTGTTCGCCGGTGTGGATGTGACGGACAGGATGATTGGAAGGGTGGATGATGTTGCCGGCGTTGACGACGTGGGCATTCTCGCGAAAGATGAAACGAGAGATAGGGACATGCTAGCTGTAGCTGAACGAGCTGACGTTGACTCGGAAACGAGGCCTGAAATGGTAGATGCCGACTGGGGAATAAGTCCTGACTCGACTGAGACTGGCTTAGTGGCCAGACCTGACCTGGCTGACGTCACTGTGGGTGTTTACCGCGCTGATCTTGTAGGCGTGGATGATGCTCAGATGGGGATTCATCCGGATGACTTTGCCTACGAGGATGAAAGATTGAAGGAAGCTAGAGAGTACTTAGCGAGGATAGGGTCTCTGTCCGAGTTGGACAAGTATGGCGATGACTACATCTGTGCTCCAGACTTCATCTGCAACGATGTTGTGCTTTCTGAAACTGGTTTGACCGAGGAAGAAATGATTGCTCTGAGAGAGAATCGCGTCACGCCACAGATGCTACTGGAGAAGCATGGTTGGCAACTTGACTTGGAGTCAGGGCAGGTTACAGTGGTACCTAAAACAATGCTGAGAACTATTCCACGTGTTGAAGAGATAACCGAGGAGTTAGAAGCAGCTAAGGTTGACGTTGGCAAAGTAGAACCTATTGATAAAATAGAAGAAGAGAGTGGTATCGTTGACGAAATCGAAACTGTCGAAGATATTAAGCCCTTCGAAGAAATATCATCGATACAGGAGTCCAAACCTACCGAAGAAATTAAACCTACTGAAGAGATTAAACCCGTTGTGGACATTAAACCTGTTGAAAGAATTGCACCAAAGGAAGAGCCCACGCTTGCTGACGAAATTAAACCAGTTGAATTTCGAGCAATTGAAGAAATTTCACCAATAAAGGAGATTAGATCCAAGGAAGAAGTAAAGCCTATGAAAGAAATTCCAGCACCTGTTGAAGACTCTAAACCTACTGAACCGGTCAAGATAGTTGAGGATACTAAACCTATACTAGAAGCTGTCAAAGCAGAAGTAGAAGAACCTGCAGTTGTAAAAGCAGAGATGAAACCACTTCCCGTATTCCCAGAAGAAGTAACGGACAAGAACAATATTTTGATTCCACGAAATGAAATATTGTCGTGGCAAGATGACGTAGACTCGATTCGAGCAATGATCGCGGTACTACTTACATCATAATATTTATTAAATAAAGAAAGGGAAAAAAAATAATATCTAACCACTTTAACTGTTTTGAAACATAGAAATGTATCGACTGCGTCGTTGTAAAGCCAGATGCTGATAAATTGGCAGCAATGATGGCAGCGCACACTGGAGTAAGTATTTCAACATTTAGTATCTGTATTACCTGAAATTTTAAATCCAATCTGATGATGTCGGATAAAATACAACCCTGCCGTTTGAGTCTTATTTATCTTTAACGAAGGTTCAATTATTCGTGCACATTAGACAGGAGTGAAAGAAATAATCGAGACTCCCAGACCTCGTGACGAAGCAACTGTGATAAGACCTGAGGACGAACTTTCTGCAGAGATCGAAGTGCAAGTGAAACCAGAAGTTACAACGGTCGAAGTGTCCGCCGTGGAAGAAGTACCAAAAGCAGAAGTCGAGGTAATGGTGGAACCTCCTGCCCCGGAAGAGATAGTCAAGGAAGAAATTGAGACAGACTATACGACAAAGCCACTCACGACACCGTTGATGCCAGAAATAAGCGCGATGCAAGAGGATTCCGCAATACCAGAAGTGGTGGTTCCACGAGAAGAAACTTTGCCAGGTGCTGTTGAGGAGGAAGAAGCAGCTGAAGAAACGGTGAAAGTACCAACAATAACCAAAATGGAAGAAACTGTAGTTCTTGTAAAGGAAACACCTACGCCAGGTGTAACAGAAGTTAAAGAAGAGGAGAAACCTCCTACAACGTATATAAAGAAAGAAATTTCACCAGAAGGAATAGAAATGGCGACAGAAAAGCTACCAGCAGAAGAAGTCAAAAAGGAAATTGTTGAAAAGAAAGAAGAAAAGGTAGTTCCAGTCGAGAAGGAAGTTGCACCAGTAATGGAAGCGAAAATTGAACCATTAGTAAAAGAAGAAACAGAAGAGGCAGTCAAGAAGGCAGAGGAACTAGTACCAAAAGAAGAAAAGAAGGAAGCAATAGAAGTAGCGAGAGAAGAAAGAGGTGAAGAAGTAGTCAAAGTTGAATTACATCCAGGAGTAGATGAAGTTAAGGAAGAACCGGTAAAACAAGAAATCAAAGTCGAAGTGCTCGCAGAAGTAGAAGAGGTTGGAAAAGAACCTGCAGAAGAAGTAGTCAAAGTAGAATTGCTTGCTGCTGCAGAAGAAATTAAAAAAGAACCTGTAAAAGAAGTAGTAAAAGAAGAATTGCTTGCTGAAGCAGAAAAGATTAAAAGGGAACCAGTAGAAGAAGTAGTAACTGTAGAATTGATCCCTGAAGCAGACAAAATTAAGGAAGAACCTGTAGAAGAAGAAGTGGTAGAAGTAGAATTCATTTCTGAAGTAGGCAAAATTAAAAAAGAACCTGTAGAAGAAGTAGTAGAAGTAGAATTCATCCCTGAAATAGACAAAATTAGAAAAGAACCCGTAGAAGTGGTAGAAGTAGAATTGATTCCTGAAGTAGAAAAAATTAAGAAAGAACCTGTAGAAGAAGTAGTTAAGGTAGAATTGATTCCTGAAGTAGAAAAAATTAAGAAAGAACCTGTAGAAGAAGTAGTCAAGGTAGAATTGATTCCTGAAGTAGACAAAATTAAAAAAGAACCTGTAGAAGAAGTAGTCAAAGTGGAATTGATTCCTGAAGCAAAAGAAATTAAGAAAGAAGCGATAGAAGAGGAACTAGTAAAAGTAGAACTGATCCCTGAAGCAGACGAAATTAAGAAAGAACCGATAGAAAAAGAAGTGGTCAAAGTAGAATTACTTCCAATGGAAGAGAAAATTGAAAAAGAGCCAGTGAAAGAAATTGAAGTAAAACTGCTACCAGAAGTGGGAAAGGATATAAAAGAAGTGCTGATAGAAAAAGAGGAAGAAATCGTGTTGCCACTAGACATTAAAGATGAAATTGAAGTAAAAGTACCAGAAAAGGAAGATATAGACTTAGACGTGAAGGGGCTGCCAAAGGAGAAGATAGAAACTGTGCTAAAAGACGAGGAGGAAAGAGAACCAATCGAAGAGGAAGTACCAATAGAAGCTCCAAAGCTATCCACATGGATAAAGCCGGAACTAATTCTTGCAGAAGAAAAGGAAATCGTAATTCCTTGCACCTGCCCACCCATGCAGCCTCCTGTTAGTATTAAAATCCTCTTTACCATATAGACAGTCTGAAAAATTGTTCTGCGTCTTCATGAACATCCAATATTTAACTAAACCGAACACTCGTGTCAGGTTCGTCTCAGTAGAAAGTCTAACTGACGAATTTAATTTAAACAGATAATAATTCTTCGAACTGTTAATTTACAGCCCACAAAGAAAATCGAAATCACCCAGACAGAGGTGACAAGAATCGAGACCGTTCAAGTGATCACCCAGACAGTTGTCGACGTTGAGACTCAAACGACACCTAGAATAACCAGACAAGTTCAGCCCCAGCTGGTAACAGTCACAAAAGCAACAGATCCGGACTCAGAAACCATGAAGCGGCTGCTGACTTACAGAAAGCCCCTAAAGGAGCAGATGACAACAATGACTATAGCCGAAAGCTCGCATGCACACCTCGGTACTTCTTTCCATATGAGAAGCACTGGCATGGATAGGTATCCTCCGGCTTACGTTGCTCCCTCTCCACATATCCCAGCTGATCCTCGTGGTCTTGTTGCTTCTCATGCGTATTCCCCATCCCATCCACTCTCCGACGTTCTTCGATCCCTGAGAATGGAAGGTGTCCACATGAAATCCGACCCAGAGAAGGAACTGAGGTCTATCTATTACGGCAGGATATCTGGAGAAGTGGAAGAAGGCAAATGCAACTGTTGCCAATGCGGGAAGACAATGTCTAGTCCGCTTCAAGACTCCAGGACTCAAGCCGATGGACCACAGATTATGCCCACGTACAAGATCTTATCAGTCCAGCCGGTGTCAAAGAAAGTTGGCAGTCCGACTGACCAGACAACTCAACGCGAGGCATTCTGTCCAGAATGCAAGCTTAGGAAACTGCAAGAGGTTCTAAAAGCCCAAGACCCTCTGAAGAGGGTGGTCAAGAAGCCTACAAGAGATCAAGAGGTCTGCACGTGTATAACCGAACCTGGCAAAGGCCTGCCTTGCCAGAGGGTCAAACGAGTGTCAGATCAGAGCTGCATGGCGAAGATACCCAAGAGCAAACCTGACCGAGTGCCGAAAAGGATAGACGATGAGTATCAGGACCCAGTTCACTGTGCCTGCAGTGGTCTGATGGAAACTGGGAAATCAGGAGTGCTGAAAAGAGTGCACTGTGCATGCGGTGATCCCGATTGATCATTTGCATATCTCGTTCACCAAGGAAGTAGCAATAGAAGAGGAGTGGAAAGCCTTGCCTCACGCTTTGTTTCAAAATCCCATTAGCTAATGGTCCTCTTTCGTAGCATAGATAACCATATGAAGGATGACTTTCGTAGAGCACGTTCAGCGGATTTCCTATCAGATTCCAGCCTAGGCAGTGAATGCAAAGTTTCAGTCCTGTCTCCTCGTCGCTGCATACATCATCTGGAGGAAGTCTGCAATCTCCAAGCCTGTCTTCTGACAGGGAACAAGTGTATCGTGTTAATAGAACACCTGCGTCCAAAACTTCGCGAACAGGATGATGTATGCGTGAGAATAGAAGCTGTCTGGTCTGATAAAAGTAGCTCCTTCGTGGTGAACTTCTTTTCTCATCGAATCTCGGTGGTTCGAGGACAATAGCTTCGGCTGATGAAGTAGCCACAGGTACCCGTGAAGGGTTCCAGAGTTCTCTGCCGATGACAGCGCTTTGAACAATACTCATCGACTTCTAAAACGCCTTGAACGAGTAGAAAGAGGGCTGATTCGCTGCGGAAGAGAGGATCCCCTGTAGGAACGCATCGAGGAGACGAAGAAACGAAAGCCGGTCGAGGCTTCTCGCAGGGGTGAAAGATAGGGTCGAAGATGAATGCGACAAAGGAAACGGTATGTAATTTTCAATAATGTGGCCGAATGAATGGTGCTCTTTTAGAATCAATAACGCTCAGCTATTGTATCGAGGGACGATGGTCCTTTTCATCCAGCTGACGTGTAATAGGATCAACCGTCAGCATGAAATTAAATTTCGGATTATCCAGCTGGGGAGAAGCGAAAACGCTTGTGATATTCTGTACACGTGCTTCACGATTGTCTTGTGCTTTTTCAAATGAAAATTCGTCAGGTTGTAATAAATGCTGTTTGTCCATTAAGGAACGTTTATTTAATCCAGGCTTTATTAAGTTTGATTATCTCTGACGAGCGTATAATTTTCTGCTAATTTTCGTTCACAGCAAGCTACTGAGAGCTAATTAATTACGTTTACATTGAACAAAAGCGTTGTTTAAAAATTGAAAATAGTTGTCAGGAATCGATTTGCTTTCATACGTGATCTCGATAATTTACGCTTTAATAGATCCAGAGATATTAAGAGAATTCTAGGGGAATTTTTAGTACTTTTATGATTCACCAGATTTCGTTACCTCGTAGATCAAATAAAGTAGTTGGCACAGACCGATTACAATTTGTCGCCAAACTGAAACGAATCGAGTCCAAACGAATTTCTGTTCGATCGAGTGATTCATCGGGAACGCAGGCATTAAGCGCTGCAATGATTCATCGATCCTATTTTCGACCATTCCAGAAATTCTGATTTGTTGCTCCGAGAAGAATAGGGGCGGAAAGAATTCGCGTAAAATGTGGAAAGTTTCAGAATCTGGAAAAAGTAAACGTTGATGCAATGCAAGTTAGGTACCGTCCAGCTACAGGCTGCATCCTAATGGCTGCCCGACTAAACAATCAATACTGCAAGCAACAAGTAAAGCATAAAGAAAGGTCAACGAAATATTATCCGTCGCGATAAAACACGATGACTGCTTTGTCAAATCAATCACCTAAAGTTGTGTATACACTCATAAAAGTCTGCCTTCGATGATACTTTATTAAAAAGAAAAAATAATTAAATATCATTTTCATTATTTTACAAATTTCTTTGACTAAGAAGCACCCATTCTTTAAATATACAAACCTCTGAAGAGTTATATATTATATAGAAGAATTATAGTATAACATCATACAGTGTTTTATATACTCTGACCTTTCACTTCAACTAATATGATTAAAATAGGACTTTAAAAAATACGCGACCTTTAAATCATTCCCTTAAACTGATTCAAAATTGCCTAGACAGGATGAGCAATTTATCCCCGAATCGCCGAATTCTATTATTCTTTGCATGCACTCCCGGTAACGCAAATGTAATTAACCCACTTCAATCGGTCCTGCAAAAATTCCGATTCGAAACGAAATAAAAGTTAATCCCTGAACTGTAGCAAAATTATTTGCAAACGCGCTTTGTCTCTCAATCGTCGAATTCCATTATTCAATGCACATATAGTCAGTGACTCAAATGCAATTACCCGGAACCTGATTAACGCCTGAAATGTCTGAATTTGAAGTAAAATAAAAAGCAAGCCCTTAAACTGGGCCAACGTAATTTCCAAACGATGACCAATTTGCATCTCGATCGCTAAATCTCGTTATTCGTATCATGCACCCCTAACAACGTAAACCCTATTTAATATTCGAGCTGGAAATACGCGAACGATTTCCATTCCAGGCATGTACACGACGAGAGATTATTGGTATGAAAGCTTCTAATATATAATTAGTGGAATATGAAATAAAAGAAAGGTGCCATACTCACCGAACGTTGGCCAAAGTGTGTCTTCTGGACCTAAGGTTGTGGTAGCCCCGTAGCTCACCGATGCTCCCCTGTTCAGCCTGCATCCTGGCCTGTGCAGTTGCAGCTGCACTGGCGATCACGTGGTGCTGATGAGCCGGTGCACCTGCCGTGGTGATGCTTCTGCGCGATCGCCAACCCGTTCTGCTGCCTCCACCGCCACTTGGGGTCGGCGATTTCTTCTGGTACGGCCTACAGATCACCAGCCGCCAACGCGGTCCAATTTTATATCTAGCTTTTGGCTATCACGCGTCTGGGAGGCGTTTGCTTGATCAAAGACAACGAGCTGCTCGATTGGACGACGCTTTCCCTCTGGGATACTTGCCCCACTCTGCTTACCCAGAGGATCTTAACATTCGGGGCGAATGGGTTTGGGTTAACTGTGTGGATCCTCGTGAGAAAGATTGGGCCCGTGCTGTGCTCGTAGGTTAGGTATATTTGGAAGATAGGATGGGGATGGAGTTGTCAGAGAAAGTCATGTATTCCTAGTTTACTTATGGTCTTGTTGAGAGACTTGGATCTTTATTTGGTTCTGATTATTAAGGAGACTTGAATGTTCTCCAAGTTTCCCAATTTGAGATATTAATTATAAGATATATATGCCTGAGAACTCTTATTTGTGACTTTGAGCAATAGTCAGTTCATGAGCCTGAGATTATTCAACGGGGGTGTGAATAAATACAGGTTCACTGAGTTTGAATGAAGTTTGGAGAAGGTTTAAACCAGCATGAAGAAGTTATTACACGTTCGAGTTAAAGGGGAAGATTTATCTGTACCTTCATTGTGTAAATGCAGCTTGTTGGCTTAAAAGGGATTTGGATTATCCGTGACGAAGGGTAATCCCCTGTGACGAGAGTTTGACCACTTTGGATGGTTATAATTACAGAGTAACTATCGTAACACCGAATACCACTTCGCTTTAAGTCGACGATGAACCTGACTTAAATCAAACTCCATGGAGCAAATTTCTCCTGAAAGATGGAGGCATTGAAAGCAGGAAGAGGAATATTACAGTGGAAATTTGCACAAGTAGGTTTCCTTTCTGTACGAAAAGTGGGTCTGTTTGTTAGTTCCAGTTATTCCCAGTAATCCTGCGAATCCAAGAAACCCGTGAACGGTTTGCAGGAATAAAACAGAGAGGCGAGGAACGGCGCGAAAGCAATTCGCCAGCAAACTATCGCGTATTTGCACCGAAGCGAGAGGACTCTCGCGTGTTAATGCATCCGAGGTCCTCGTTGATTAAAGGATCGTGCTCGAGAATGCATCGATGTGCCCTGCACATGCATGAAATATTCATGAACGCCGCGGAAAACTGTGTTGCATCTCTCGATTGCTGTTAAGCACGTTATGCAAACATTCCCAACAAACAACTCGCTGCGAAGAATTTTAATCTCTCTTGACTGATCGTTCACCTGCTATGACAAACTTCCATTCACTGCACCTTCTCGTTCGTCCTACGACCAAGTTCGGAAGGTGTCAAGAAGGAATATTACTTGCATAAGTTTTGTTCAGTAACGAGGATTCCTTCACCTTTCCTCACTTTCGATAACGAAGAAACGAGGTAGGATGCATCTCATCATCTATCTAACCTAGCTCCAGTGGTTAGAAACGTTCGAGATTGCTTCAGATCGCCGTAATCGAAGTTCAAAAATTGACTTCTTTTCGCTAGATCTCATCAATTCTGCGATATTATCTTCGCAAGGTGGAAATTCTCCAATATTTCATTCTGTCTTTAGATAATTAAATGATGGAACTGCTGATATAATCACGTCATTATGATATTAACTTTAATTCAGGTCCTTAATGTCCGCAAAAGATCGGTTACTGGGATTCCTTGACCTTTTCCGTTCCTCGATAAAGATAAAACAACGTAAATCGCATCTCATCATCTATCTGACCTAACTTCGGTATTCAGAAGCATTATAAGTTGCCTCGGATTGTCGCCATCGAAATTCAAAACCTAACTTCTGTCTGCTAGTTTATGTCAATTCTGGGATATTATCTTCACAAGTTGAAAGTTCTCCAACATTTTACTCCATCTTTAGAGAATATAAATGAACTGCTGATATAATCGCGTTATTCTAATATTAACTGTACCTCAACTTCGTAGTATCAGCAAATGATCGGTAATAGTGATTCCTTCATCTTTCCCGTTTCTCGATAAAGATAAAACAACGTAGGTTACGTCTCGTCATCTATGTGACCTAACTTCTGTACCGAGAAACATTATAAGTTGCCTCAAACATTGGCTGTCGTGGTTAAAATGGTGACCTTTTTCTGCTAGGATTAAACTGATCCTACGCAGCAAACTTCCAGTTATCAAAGGCTCCGGATGTTTTATTTTATCTTCAGCGAGTATATAAATGACATAGCTGTCGAGACAACAGCTTTTCCCCTTCAAAGAACAACTGGAAGCTGGTAAATACTATAAAGCCGAGTGGCGGCATCTGTCATGTTAATAACGCGGCTCTGTTCGAGCTCGGAATCGAATTCAGCGTGTAAGCGCGCTCCATACGTTCTGAATAAACACGCGTGGCTGATGCTGAGCGAGGGTAAATATTTCCATTGCATTCCGGCTTCTCTCTCTTAAGCCTTCGAACACGGAGACCTAATGAGCGACTGAAAACTCCTGGACATCGGCCAAAATTCTATGCTAATCTCTGTAGCTCGTGCTTCTTCTGGATAAACTGGCTTACGTATCTGTATAGACTACAGCTTTACTAAGTTTACACTGGTACCGCGGAATTATCAGTTGCTACCTGTCTAACTCGATCCCTGCAAAGTAACCTTGAGTTTCTGAGTTGGAACTGGAATAAACGTCCAAGGACCATAAAACGACGAAAATTTCGAAGAACAGACTTCATCGAGAATTTTGGTAGATACAAAATATTCGAAGCTCAGAAAATGGCGGAAATCCGCAACTCAGCTATTTGAAATTAGAAAGAGAGGATGCAGGCGCCAGTCAAACGTTTTCAAATTAATTTTGCGTCGTACTATCTACGTCTTTCTGCTGGGATGCTATAATTGAACGATAAATGAAAATGACATGGCGTTTCCGGTATCGACGATTGCTGAAATAACAAACATCTCCGCTTTTCCAAGCTCTCGAAATTAGATGCGAGAAAGACGATGATGGAAATTCAACGGGGAAATGTGATGCTTTTTTTCGCGATAGGAATAGGGAACAATGGAGGTCGAGGGGGATGGGGAAGTTACTGCAAAGCTGGCAAAGCTATGGAGAGCATCGCGTGGAAATTTAACGAAGCCAAGCGTTTTCGTCGGCCAACAAGGCTGCATAGCTCGAGGGGATTGAAATTTCGAATTTTCATGTGTCGGTGAAGTTCAAACGAATAATGCTTTATGGCGGAGAAAGGAAAATTGAACGTGGACATGGGAAAATCTCGCATGCTCTTCGTTATCAGATTTTTGAACCGAGCTCCTCGGAGATACGTTCAACCTTCGCGGAAGAACTGTAACGTTTCTAAAATGACGACAGAGCAATATTAATTCCTGACTCTCTAACGGAATCGAATTTCGATAATTGAAAGTCCGAACAAAATTGGAAACACGCTGAGAGAATCCATTGGGGGTAGGAGATCGACGAGAATTCTTTGTCCCGATGTCAGACGCAGGTAGCAAACACGAGGTGGTTTTCCACGTGTGGCTTCAGGGTGCTCGCAATTTCCACCAAGGGATTCGAATCGTTAATTTCCAAAGCGTCTCCTTTCCGAGGTATTCTCCTTCGACGAATACGGTTATATCCATCAATAGAGCTGCACATCGCGAGTCTGACGCGTAGGTGGCTCGAACAGCGTCAGAGTCTGAGCTATCTCATGCTGAGCGACGCTTTTCGACGCCATTATCGTGCAGTTGCACCTGACACGTTCCATCTAACGGAGCGACGACGTCGTTGTCGACTGGCAATGAGATAACATCGAAGCTGAACGCAAACAAGCATGTTTATCAACACGTGCTTTGATGTTTGGTTAGACGTCAGGCTTTAGCCGATGAAAGGAGGAGTATTGTGAGGATTATAGGAGATTCTTTGAAGGATTATGCTTTTCACAACTGTACCAGAGCTGTGCAGAGGAAATAACGCTCAAAGCTTATTGAGAAGCGCGAATTCTCTGGAAGCTTTACTTTGGATGGTAAGGTACACTGTTGGCCAAAAATTTGCTACCAGCGTGCAATAAAGATATTGCACAAGATTATGTAAATACCACTTAAAGACCTTGCACCTAAAATTATATTTTCTCATCACTTAAAGCGTCTTCAAATCGGTAATTATGATAAAATGTACGAAAGAATATCGTGATTTCGAAATTTTGTCTAACACTGTCTACAGTCTTCTAGGTATTCGCTTTCTGTGGAATGACTGAAAGTAGGAACAGTGAAAGTGTCTGTGGAAAAGTTTTGTTTCCAAAACGATAGATGTCCCTAGCTAGGTATTCAGAATCTTGAAATCCTAGTAAAATTATGTAAATATCACTTAAAGACCTTGCATCTAAAATAACATTTTCTCATCACTTAAAGCGTCTTCAAATCGGTAATTATGATAAAATGTAAGAAAGAATATCGTGATTTCGAAATTTTGTCTAACATTGTCTACAGCCTTCTAGGTTTTCGCTTTCTATGGAATGACTGAAAGTAGGAACAATCAAAGTGTCTGTGGAAAAGTTTTGTTTCCAAAACGATAGATGTCCCTAGCTAGGTATTCAGAAGCTTGAAATCCTAGTGAAACTTTTTTCAGAGTACTTTCTTCCGTTTCAGATGTCGCTGTTAGAATACTCATCAGTGATAAACGTCTAACTAAAGAAATTTTTAATCACATTACTATCTTCTGCCTGCAGATGTCGCTAGTTATATCGTATAACGTATAACCCTAGACTCTCAGAAGACAGAGTCTCCTGTCAATGCTTTTATTTCCAATAATTCAAGATACTCCAACGGAAATTGTTCAATATAATTACCAAAAATGTTCAATCTTGACAGGATAAAGAATAAAGAGAGAAAAGGAAGACTGGGATTTCCAAAATCCATAGGTTTCTGTTGTTGAGAAGCTTTGGCTTCACGGATAAGGTGCGAGTTCCCCTATTACAGCGATCGATCTTCGCTGGCGGTGTTTTCGACGCAAACTCACGACTGAAGCAACATCAACAGGTTGCAACGCGGCGCGAAACAAAGTGAAGACATGAGAGCATGCCGCATCTGCTGACTCGGCTATGTTCCGTTGGCTGGTACATTGGTCTATGTCGCAAAAGAAGGCCCAAGGGCAAATGTCTCGCAGCCAACAGAACCAATATTGCATACATTCTTTGTGTCTTACAGCAAAACGAATTAATCAGAAAACTTGATAGCGAAGTCTTTGTCTTTGGGATCCAACTGATATATCCATAAACCACATTCGACGTAACTCCCTCATTTATTAGTACCAATTTTCTCATTTTCGAACCAGACTCTACATTTTAATACATTTTGCCAAATTTCTCCATCAGCAATTCAAAACTTGGTTCACATTTTAATTATATAATACTTCAAGCTATTGATATATTATAATAATAATTATAATTGTAATTGTATAATACTCATATTTATTGAAATGTATTCTAATTTCAGTGACTTTCAGATTCATTATTACTCCAGAAGTCAATTTGTTTTAAGTAAAATATTGCCCTATTAGCAAGTCCTGTGCCACAAAGTACTGTCAATAAGAAACCCTCAAGATTCTTGCCATACTTAACCTAACCTAACCAGATCTAATATCTGCATCATAATTTTATAAGCGAGCAGTATACTCATTATAGTAAGGAGATAATATCATATATCGATGGTGCGATATATCCTGTTGGTCAAGCATTCGTAGTTTTGAATTTGGTATTAGGGTGTTAGATTATGGGGTGTGGGTAAGCCTGAGATATAGCGCTAGGAGATAACCGGTAGCCATGAGAACCTTGACCCGATCGCGACACTTGCTACGCCCATCTCTGTTGGTCCGCCTGTTTATCAAATCCACTGGAACCTAATATTGCCCCATGTATTTCGTAGCTGAGTGTGACCCAAATACCGTAGGCTCAGTCATCTATTCAGTCATGCGATGACGCAGAAACGGGCAGACGAAGGGAAATGATAGCATGGACTCTGAATTCGCCTAGGGAAACGTGGCTGGCATACTAAAATTTCAGTGCAGCTTCGTTGAGATTTCCTAAATTAAGGAAAGAATTCCAGGTGCCCCAACCGACTGCACCTGGTTGAGTGACAGGGCACAGTGAGATTAGATTTCGTTGTTAGATAGATATCCTGATGCAAGAATTGGATTTGCTAAAGTAGAGTGGCTGGAATGTTAAAACCGCTTCGTATACCTCCTGTTCAGTTTCTAACCTCGTTTATGGTTGCTCGCGTATGAGACGAATTAAGTTAGATTACCTTAGTCCAGTTAGGTTATGTTTGATTACTGGCAGTATGTAGATATTCTGATTCGTAGATTGAATTTGTCGAGGAAGAGCAAAGGGAATAATAAAATATAGTGTTCGGTTCGTCGTGTTTCTAATCTCGTGTCTGATAGCGCAGATGTGAAATGCATTAGGTTAGATTAGTTTAATCTAGTTAGATTATGATTGACTGCTGTATAGGTATACTGGCACAAGAATCGAATTCACTGAGAAGTAATGACTGGAATATTAAAACCGTAGGATGTTCAGTGTTTAATTTCACTTAGGTCAACTCACATGTGAGGTGCATTAGGTTAGATTAGCTTCGTTCAGTTAGGTTAGGTTTAGTTGCTGTATAAGTATACTGGTTTACGAATTCAATTTAGCGAGGAAGAACAAGTGAAATTCTTGTTGGATGGTTATTAAAATCGTTGAACGATTAATCTCATTTAGGGCAACTCGCGTGTGAAATACATCAGCTTGGTTAAATTAGCTTGGTTCAGCCAGGTTAGGTTTGGTTAGCATATAAGTATGCTGATTTAAGAATTTAATTTATCGAGGCAGATTAAGTAGAATATTGAAATTGAAGGATGTATATTTTGTTCTATGTTTAATCCTACTTATAATGACGCAGAAATAATATATGTTAGGTTAGGTTACCATAATTTACATAAATTAGAATTGTCTGTTAGGTATGTTTGTAAAAAAAAAATAATTAGAAACAGGAATTTATTGTGGAAGAATAGTTAAACTATTAACATTGTATTTCATATAAAATAACTCAAATAAATATAACACAATTTTAAATGAAATATGTCAAAATTAATTCATCGCTTTTCACAACTATGCCATATATTATGAGAACCATAAATTACTTTGTTCTCTTCCCATACGTCATGAAGAAATGAAAAATTTTCAAACTTGAAATTATCTTAATTAGGTTAACTCCAATTCTGGCAAATACTAGTGAAATCTACCTCCATTTTACGACGAATATAAAAATGAATTAAAATGGTAAAGAATACACTCATTTGCCTTACAAATTATCTCAGTCTCCCAAATAAACGCATTCATAGATAACAAAACAGGGATTAAAAATTTTTAGAAGAAACTTATAATGTACACACGATATAGAGATAGAATTCCACTTTAAACGAGAATTATTCTCCAACTTATGATACACGAGAGGTGAAAATTATATTAAGAATAACGTTTTAATTGGTTAAATCTGGTGACAAAGAATTCTAGGTATTTCTGGTGAGAAAATATTTTCAGACATTCCCAAATAAACTTCCCAATCACCGTCTAACCCAATCCGCCTCTTCGTTAAGAACAAAGAAAGATCGGAAGTAGACCTAACCTCTAACCAGAATCCCCTCTAATCTAACCTCAAAGGCGAAGCAAAAGGATGTAATTGGCCAATGCGCCAGGCGTTCTCCTACGAACCCCATCAAACTGTCAGCCCATAACTCAGCTTCAAAGAATTTCTTAACGCTCTCGAATACTCTGGCCGCGTTTCCACCGTTGACAGACAGACGAGATTCGACTGTGGTGTAACGGCGACAAGGAAATGGCCGCGTTAAGCCCCGTTCACACGTATCCCAGACTCCAGAGGATTTGCTTCGAGCTGAATACGTCTGTATATACGACAAGCCTGTAACTTCGACGAACGATCACCTTGGTCGTTTAATTATACGCGATTCGTTTCAAAATTAGCCTAGCCAACGCGTTTATAACGAGGAAGGGAAGATCCACGATGAGCCTGGCTAATAATAAGCGACATTATTTATACGAAATGGCGATCGAGCTTCCGCTCTGAGGGGTGTATTTGTGGATTACGAATCGTCGCAGAGAATAGCAGACCTATCGATAAATATTCTTCATTGTTTATCTATAGTCTTCGAGGTGAATGAATCCTGTTCGAGTGCTTGCATTAATCGATTGTTACACAAATAGGCTGTTTTCTATCCAGAAATTTCCGTTACACAATTTCATCAAAACTTATCAACTTGACAACTAATAAATTAATTCCTTTTAATTCCTTTTTAAATTAACGTTTAAAATATTTTCCATTATTCATTCGCCATTCCTTTCGTTCTTTCTTAATTTTTATTCGGCAATTTGTGGAAGGAAAAATGTTTTCGAACGTGGATTCAGTGTGGGGCCGAGAAGGGTAGAAATAAATACGTGTCTAAAGGGAGTAGCAAATTTTTCGAGATTTCTACGTTAGTCAGGAATTTAATAAGAACCCTCAAAGGCTGTCTCAGCTATCCAAAGCGACTTTCCAGGGTATGGACAACGTTCGTTACGCGTTTCCATGGCGCCAGTCGCAATTGCGTTGGACGCTGGATAAAAAAAGAAATCGGTTTCAGGAGAGAGAAAAAGGCAGGAAACCGCGAGAGAGTCGGGAAGGCGGGTGGCTAAAACGCGTAAATTCGTTCACGGAAGAATGGAAGGGAAGGAGCCTCGCTTGGTGATAAAAGCGCGACGCTGGCAAGGTGTTGCGATTAAAAAACTTTTCGCTATGGGATAAAAGCCGCGAGAGAAGTTTAAACGGGAACAGAAAGCTGGTTGTACACTGGGGGAAAAATATCCACTTTAACGCTGGTCAGCGAAAATTTGATGCGCGCGGGAAACGGGCGGAAAAATCATATCGGGGTGAAAATGGGGTGGAAGAGAGAGAAAATAACGAAGTATCGCATTTTATTCCTAATTTTTTCCATTTATTTTTCGTTCGCTCGAAATTCGAATTTCTCACGGGACGAAAAATTTGACTTTTCGCATTTAACGAGAGACATATACGCGATTCTGTGAAAATGAAAAACTTTGAATTTACTTGTAAAATATTCGATTGCACTCTGTTGAACGGGATTTTTCCGAAAGCGAATTTTCAAACGCCGATAATTTCTTCGAATATGATATATCGACCCTCGGGTATCTGGATTCTGGGTGAAGGAAATGAACTCGTATTGAATTTGTATCGCACCTTCCGGAATTGGAATGGAAGAGATGTAGTGAAAGAAAATGGATTATTTCGTGAGAAACCCTATATCAAATTCATAGAGGTATTGTGCTCGATATTTCCGGTATGGGCATAAATCATTCAGGAAGAGTGGCATTGAAAAGGACAAAGTCTAATATCATAAATAGATTATATGATTATCGATTACGAATGATTCACACTGGTGTCTTTGTAGCTCAGTTCCACCCTAAATCTGTCATTCACGGATTCCTGACGTGTAGTCCTTGAAAAAGAATTGGGTACTTTCGAGATCCTAAAATTGCCTTCGATCAAGATATTTTTTCAATGCTTTGAACTTTGTATTTTATATAATATTTTAATTTTTCGAAAATTTTCTTTTCCTTCTGTTTTTTCCAACACTGTTATTAATATATCTAATTCTTTTATCATTGAGATATTATTTCCTGGAGCTTCATCTATTATATGTTCATATTATTATTTTGATTACTAAAATTCCACCCTAAATCTGTCATTCAAGGATTCCTGACGTGTAGTCCTCGAAAAAGAGTAGAGTATTTTCGAGATCCTAAAATTGCTTTCGATCAAGATATTTTTTCCAATACTTTGAACTTTGTATATTATATATTTTAATTATTCGAAAATTTTCTTTTCCTTCTGTTTTTTCCAATATTGTTGCTAATATTTCTAATTCTTTTGTATCCCTGAGATCTTCTTTCCTGGAACTTTATGTATTACACATTCATATTATTATTTTCATTACTGGAGACTTCATATTTAGGTTGAAATATTGTTTAAATAACTTTCTTCCCTTTTTACTCTTTATTTTATCTCATTATATTTGCAAGCTGGTTTTACTGATGACATCAATGATAGATTTTTCTTCCTTTATTTCCTTCATGGAGTTTCCCTTTACGCCCTGCATATTGTAATTTAATTATCGAGATTGCAATTGCTGGAGTTCTTTCCTTCATATCCTGGCTCTACATTATTTACTGGATACCCAGTTTTTGTGTCCTGCTTTGCTTCTTTCACTCGTAAAATTCTCCTTCTCTCTTCCTCTGAAATTATGTTTTTAATCTAGCTATTCCCTTAATACTCTTTACTGCTTTTTCAGTACACCTGCATTGCCATTTTCATAGCCAAGACTCCTTTTCATTACTCCTATGCTATTTTCTTCTGTGGCTGCAACTTCTTTTACGTTCCTCGTTTAAGTTTTCTCGTTTCTTCGAAATTCTTTTGTTTTCTTCTTTTGCAGAATTCCCACTTAAATGTTTCAATATTGGAGGAACAATTCGTGGACTAATAGATTACCTTCTATCAGTGATCAGTGGGTGAATACTGTCCATTAAAATAGTTTGGAACCACTAGAAAGGAACATGTAGAAGCGTCTGCAGTAACCAAGTGGTCCATGGAAATTACCTTGGAGAAAGTGACCACTAATTACCACTACCTGACCACTAAATGGACGGTATTCATGGTTGGTCCTCAGACAGGGAACAACTTAGATAGTTGTGGCCTTCCTGACATGCATAGTGACTTAAGACGTAAGAATTAACCGACACTAAACTTGCCACGACTTAATTGGCCATTTTTAATTTTTCAAATAAAATTTCGCCTTTATCCTTATTGCTTTGGTCACTTGACTATGTTATTTACCATTTAGTATACATATAATTAATTTTTCAATATTTATTTTGGACTCTTCTACTCTCCTCTTTTCATCCAATGCAAATATAACTGACCGTGCTAGGTTTAGTGTTAAGAGCTTTTCGAAAAGTTGAACATTTACCTATCTTTCATGGAATCCTGATCATTAAATGGCTATTTTTCAAATCACTCAATTTTCTACGAATATTTTCAGATATATATAAATGAATGAACATGAACTCGATTTAACTATCCTTTGATAAGGTAGATTGATTCGAATAATAGTACAATTCTTATGAATTTATGCTACTTCACCAGACATATCGTATCAAATATTAATATTAATTATTACAGTTATTATAGTACGATCAAATTTTTCCAAAAAGTAGAAACTAACCAATAAATTAATTAACAAATATATATAAATTTGAAGCAAAATGCTTCAATGACTTTTAAATGGTTTATGCAACTCGCGAGAGTATTCAGTAAAAGTTATTAAACCAAGGTAGATTTTAAAACCGAGTTTGACGAAGTGAAATGAAATATCGCATGTATGAGCAAGTTAAATGTTTCCCTTGGCAAATTAAATGTAAATATAAAGTCAATTTAAAAAAATATATTACCCAGAGGAAATCCATTTCGTTATAGAAAATACGATTTTAAATACATGATTAACTATTTAATATCGAATGGGAATAGTCAAAGTTAACGAGTTTGAAATGTTATGATCGATAAACCGTTAAAAATATAAGATAAAGCTTGGGAATTATAATTAGCATTTAGGAATGCAGAAATGTGCTTTGAACTTTGAGCTGTTATATTTTTACTTTCTCATATCCATTAAAAAGGACACGATACTGTATATAACCTTGAGTGTGATTATATCAATCAGGTCCCCTACTTAATACCTTAATTTCAGACCTTGCTGTATCATAGAGGTTGCTATACCAATTGCACGCCCTGGGAAATGTCACGAAGCTAATCGCCCTGGCCTGACATTTACGAGGATACTACTTAAACTAACAGAATAAGACTTCTCCTCGAATCAGACCTTCGATCCAAATTCTCGGAAGCTAAGTAAGAAATATAATACCGAAAAAATTGGCAACCTACATTTCAGATTAGCAGGAAAATGAGACAATATTTAAACTCCTTATACAAAACGTCAAACACGAATAGCAAAGCCTCACTGGAAAACTAAAAATAATATTTCCTTCGCGAATTTCACATGAAGAACTTAAACCTCGATAATCTAAATACATCTATATATTCTTAATAATAATCTAGTCATTAAAATTGGAAAATGGACGAAGTCATAGTACATACAAATTTGGATTATACAAATTAGGAGACAAATTTTACAATATTAAAAAATAATTCATTGAAGAAGTATCATTTAAAGGCTCTGAACCCAGAGGAGGGATTTAAGCTTCTTACATATCCTTCAGAATTTTTCTAGCAGACATCTTAACCTGTGCAAGAGCCACTTGAGTGCCATTAAAATTTTACAAGCTCCATCTTTAAGCAAAATAAAAAGCAGGTATAATACCCCATAAATTAACGAGTCAAATTGAGTTTTATGACATTGAAAGTGGGATTCAAACCTTTTGTGGGTCGCCAAAATTTCTTTGGCAGTAATTTTTATATTATAGATAGTCATATCTGCAGTAAGCAATATTTACAAACGAAGTACCGTAACGATTCAATGGTACCGCTGTTACGTCGCATTCTGTGGTAACCCTTAGTCGGACTTAGCTATAATTAGTGGCACATGCCGATTAAACCGTGCCACGAGCCGGCTTCATCGTGTCGAAAATTTTCCCGACTCGTTTGCCAGCCACAATGGCGAGTTAAAGAGCGGCAAAGGCATGGAACAATGTCTCCCTGCTCATTCCATTGTTCCCGTCGCGTAAACGCATGGAAAGGCTCGCGATCGTTGAATATTTTCCACCCACGGGATCCCGCTTTTTCAGGACCTGCCTGGAACAACGGAGTCGGAAATCGAGTTTATTTTACCGTAGCGAATGTCCAACAATGGGGCAGCTCCGTTTTTCCATTGGGAAATCTGTTTCGTTGCGAATCGCACTTCTGAATGAGGGTTGAGATTTGGTTTGGTTTATGACGGTTGTTCGACTGGGATTTTGGAGAATGCTGAAATGTCACAGTGATTTAGGCAATAGATCGACGAGGACCGAGTGATTCCGGTTACACTGGGAAATTCCCTGGCTAAGCAACGCGTTTTGTTTTTCCTTCCGTCTTTTTCCCTTTTTTCAATGGAAATGCCTGATTGATAGTGGAGCTCATGGCTGGGGTTGAGTGATTTTTCGGCCGATTTAGATGCAAATGGCAGATGACCATTGTAGATAGCTGATATGTCAAGAGAGCGAAATTTTTTGACAGAAATATTCGTTTCCTTTTTTCCTTTTTTGTTGAATATATAAATGGTTCAGATATGCAGAAGGCTTATTAGTCAGGAGAAAAGGATTTTGTAAGAAAATAACGAATTGTAAAATCAATAGGATTATTACTCAATTAAATTTAATTAAAAATTTAAATTAGTATAACTTGTGTAATTATATACGAATAATTAAGGTTATTATTTACGCAGTCAACGTTGCAATTAATAAGGAATACTGATTATTAGAGAGAATTAAAGGAACAAATTTGTATTTTATATTTTTATACTGAGGGTTGTAGGAATGATGAAATCCATACTAAACGAGTAATAAATGTCTGAATGAGTGTGATAAAAATGAGAACAAAGAACGTTTTAATATGAAATATTAAAAGTATATAATGAGCACATGTGTTTGTATCACTGTGACAGAAATGAAAGTGGAAGATGAAAATAAAATGCTATATAGACTGTCTACAAAGTAAGACACGATAGAGAAGATATAAATTGCTTAAGTATACTTTATCTGAAAGTGCCAGAGTGTCTTAGAGTGCAATAGACAGAGAATGCAATAGTCAGAGAACTAGAAAATGGCAGAATCTCTCATCGAAAACGTATATACATGAGAAATAGCGAGCTCAATTATACTAAAACTGAAACTGAAGTTGCAGTTTAGTCATTAAGTGATTATCACCCACTCACAATTTTATAACTAACATACTTCCCTATTATTTCCTGTAAATTTTATTGGAAAGGAAAGATATCTGACTGTAACCCTGTAAATGGCAGAATCTCTCAACGAAATCGTATATAGTTGAGAAATAGCAAGCTAAATAATACTAAAACTAAAACTGAAATTGCAGTGTAGTCGTTAAGTCATTATCACCCACTCGCAATTTTGTAACTAAACATACTTCCCTATTATTTCTTGTAAATTTTATTGCAAGGAAAACATATCTGCCCGTAACCCATTATTCCTAGAAGAGGGAGAGGTTTGAAAGGACAAAAATTGAAAATATGAGTGAAAAGGGAAACGGGTGGTTTGGCTTAGGTCAAATTCGCAATCTTTCAAGAAAATAAATACATCACGCAGGTGAAATGTGGTTGAAACGAATCTTCTTTGAAAGCAATCTGGTTCTCCATTGAACAAAGTGTACCTACCACCACGTAAAGAGAAATATCGCGAGGAAAGGGAGCGATACACGATTTGCAGCGCGTTCTCGGAGAATGGCAAAGTGAATGTCAGATACTCTACGAAATTGCCGTGTTTTTCGTACACCATCGCGAAACATGAGATCTGGAGATTGGAAGAATCGAAAGGGCAAAGTTGATATAATTTCATGCGAGTTACTCCCGACTCTTCCTCGAGAATGGCAACTTCTTAAGGAGATGACAGTCGAAACGTGACTCGAAAGCTACGTTCCATTTTTCAAACAGCGAATATCGGAAACTTGGAAGACTTCGAGCCTCGAAGGTCGGAAGACTTTAAATCATTTGAACCTTTATCCTGCAAGAATATATTGTCCTTCCACTTTATGAGAAATTAATTTCAACGGAAAGTTGGAAACTTCCGGACATCCCTGAGAAGCCACCCTTATTGGAATTTCCATTTGCATCCCTCTCAGATCATTTTAAGGAGTAGATATTTCACCTACAGGGTATAGGATTCGTTAATTTTTCAACTAGTTCTCTTCCAGAACTTCCACGATCTAACTTTACCACGGAAGAAGCTACTGCAGTGCCAGATGTGGCACTCAAGGATCCAATAAATTGACATCCAACTTCCAAACTGTCGATAGAATCATCTAAACTTCTGAGTGACCGAAAGTGATTAACATCGTCGTCTCATTGAGTAGAAAAATTAATACCCTTCTCATTGCACCATAATTACTATCATTTACTCTAAGACTACTATGAGTACTCTATATATACATATATATATGTGGGATTGGAATAAGCACGGCCCTGAAAGAATGCCAAGTGTGTTTGGGCTTAGGATGGAAGTGACCGCGTGCAAGCGAATTAACTGCAAAGAATGTTTATGGTAGGGTCGAGCGAAAGATTAGGGATGCGTCCAGAGTGATTGAAGTACCTGACCCACGGAGGTTGCGTGGAAAAGGGCATGATTGGAAAGGAAAGCCTGGGTATGGAAAAGGACAGAATGAATGTTTTAAATAAGGGTGCAAGGGCGCGGGTAGCTCCAGTCTACGCAGTCGTCAGTCATGAACAGTCTACAGTCTTTAACAGTCTTCAGTCTTTAAGAGTTCTTAAGCTAGTGTCTAAGAGTATGTTGGTAAGAAGTCAGTCTAACGTGCCCATAGCGAATCCCTCGTGTTTCATAGCCGTCAATCTACGTATAAGCTTATTGTATTTTATTAAGAAGTAAAATAACAGTATTTTAGCCAATCTACCCAAACCGATCCCTACATATACGCTATGATTATATGGATAATTGCTCTTGGGTTTATTGTATGAATGTTATGATAATTTCTCTTTGTTCTACTCTATAGTTGCTGGTGATTCAGTGAGAGGTTAGAAAATTTAGAGTCACTGTCTTCGAATTCTGTTACATAAATTCTGATCTCTATTGGGGTCCTTTGCTATTGGAACAACCACGAAATACGATATTGAATCTCTAAAGAAAAGGAGAAGCCTTAGTATGGATTTCTTTTTTGCATATTAATGGTATGGCATCATGTTCGATCACACGACTCTTGCCTTATATATCGCGTTGTTGCTGTATAAATTACCACCACGTTCACATTGGTTCCACTCCTGTGTTATGGTCGATCATCTTATCGATAAACAAGCGAGCTCCAGCTAATGGTCCTCCCTAGGGACTTTTCTCCCTTCACGAGACGCGGCGAGTAGCTCTATTGAATTTCCTACGGGCTTTGATATTTTGTTTGCGAGTTTTAGAACGCTATATGGAGAGGGACAAGGGATGGAGATGCCTTTTACGTTCAAGTTTGATCAATATCCTCCGTTGTATCGTAAATTTTAGACTTCTTTCTAGGCCTAGGCATAATCTCGGTGCGAACCTAACCTAACTTTCGTGCGAAGCTAACCTGAAAACAAATCGAGTACGAATCTCCTCAGTTCTTTTCTCTTTTCATTCTTTTGGTAGATAATTTTGTTTTTATCTTGTTTCCAATATCATAAATTAAAAATTTTTCATTTTACTAGCTTTCATTAATGTATTTAGGATTTCCTTTTTATTTATTGCAATTCTCTACTAAAGTATTCTTTTCTAAAATTCTTTTTGTTCTACCGGTGTGAAGAATCCTTTTAATTCATTTTAATTTTCTTGTGTACAATTTTTTCTTAAAGCTCTTTTTAATACCGAAGTGAAGAATTTTTTTAATTCGTTTTAATTTTCTTGTATAACATTTCTTCGTGGAAGTCTTTTTAATGCCGAGGTGAAGAATTCTCATTCTAATTTATTTTAATTCTTTCGTAAAGAATCACTTTAAATTCTATTTAGTGTTTTATAAGAGAATCTTTTCTTTCATTCATTTCAATTTTTTGATAAAGGATTTTACTTTCTAATATTTCACAATTCTGTGGTAAAGAATTTTCTCTTTAACTTGTCCTAATTTTCTAAAAGCTGTATATAAATCTATATGTACAACAATGTTAAATATTTATATCGTATGTACATACAGTAAAACCACTTGAAGGTTGCTCTGAAAACACAAAGAAACCTCTGACAGTACGTTCCTCTCACGTTCCTCTCACATTCCTCTCATACACTTTTATGTACGTAATACGAAAATTAAGTATACGTTAGAAAGTAATTAAAACAGTTTAAATACCGTTTAACACAATACATCAAAAAATTTTCATGGATGTCTCAACAGAGAGCCATTGAAACATACAAACATCTCGCAACACAATCTTCGACCTAACCTAACTTTCTCAGAACCATCCTCTACACAAAGATATTATAACACCATTAATTATATATTAAATATCTATTATAATTAATTTCAATTTCCAACAACATCTGATTAAAAAATCACCAAAACATACTAGGTCCTTTCGATCAAATTTCTACCCAAATCTAACCTCACTTTTTCACAATCATCTGAGCACAATGTGATCTTATACCACCAGGTGTGAAATTAATATAACTGATATTTTTATAATTGGTATTTTAGAAGATACTGATCAATATATAGCTCTAAAATATTTGCATTGATATTGGATCAACGAATCCATACAAAACATAGAAATCTTTCTGACAATGTTTCTAACCTAACCTAGCCTAATATCTTGAGAATCCTTTATACAGAATGTGGCCTTATACGATCTTTGGTACAATTAATACAGCCTTCAATTGACATTCCAGAAGATGATATACACAATGGTCTAAAATATCAACCACATCCGGATTTCGCAACGATATACCTAACCTAACCTAATTTCGGTAGTGTCGTTTTAAGTGCAAAGAGACCTTCGATAATATGTTCAATTCTCGTCTACAATTCCAGTGGATCCTGTATCCAAGATGTCTCGGTAATCCAATATGTTTTGCCGGATATCCGATGCCGATAACCATTAACGCAAAACCGATACCGGATCATCATTAGTGCCAGGTCGATGCGAACTGTGGGAGGAACGCCATAATCAGGGCTAAGCAAGCAATATCGAACAGGCCATTTCCTCTAGGTCCTATACACGCGAGTACACGTGTAGATTGCGTTAGCCGTTGTTGGGGGAAAATGTCGAGCAAAAGGAACCGCCATATCCTTAATCACGGTTTCATGTTTGATCCGTGGTGATTGAAAGTACCCCATAAGACTGGTTGTTCTCATTTTGTGGGCAGTTTGCTATCGATGTCAGGGTGTTATAGCTAAAGATGCTCGAACGGAACACAATGTTTCTGTACTGTTAATTGCTCCCGATTCATCAATATCGTGTTAACACGGTATTGGAGTTAATTTGAGTACATCGAGTACCCTGCTCGATTGGCGCATGCAAAATACAGTTTATATGACGGGGCAATATCAGGTCTAAAGTTTTATTATATCGCCCACTGCTATCGACCACCACGAAGATCGATTATAATATAAATATAATGGAATAAATTATAATTTCAATTAACGTTGCAAATTTGTTTAATGAGGCAGATAGGGCGCAGACAAAACAGAATTTTGCTGAGTAATGGAATCCTGTCATAAGTGAGAAATTTACGAGAGAACTGATGCGAATTATATTATGTTGCATAATCCAGTTTGAAATACAAACATTGACACTGTTAGAAATTATAACGTTTCCTGAACCTTGCAATTGAATGCAGATTTCCATTCCAACAAATTGCTCGATGACTGAATTGGTTTTAAACGAAGTTCTTCAATTCCAATTAATACTTGATTAATCCTTGAGGAAAATCTACAGTACCTACTGAAAGTTCTGACTGTGATACTTTAGAATGGCAATGAACTGTAAAATAATAATAAGAAAAATAATTATAAACTTGTCATTAGAGGAAAACAATGTACACGGATAATATTCCTCAGCCCAATTTCCAAATTTAACAATAAAATAACAGAAAACTACTAGAGAAAAATTGAATTACTCGATGTAAGCTCCTTGTTTATTTTGGGTCCCAACTGAAACCGACAGTTCTCGGCATATGAGCAACAGTAATAATAATATCGAACTAAGGGTTCCACGAAAACTTAGTTGATATCACACGTAATTGCCCTACAACCTTTCCCACTGGTATAATTCCTGAAATTATAATCCTACCCTATTCCAAGTATCCGAAACTCTGCCTGAGCTCAATCCAGGGCACTCTAACAACTTTAGTCGGCAAAAAATTCCGCCATTTTTATACCATGCGACCGCAGGATGTCCTTTGTGACACACGGCAGTCCGCTTTCCCGTTGAAGCAGTTCTCCATAGAGACAGCTTCGCTTCCTCTTTCATTTCGGTCGCCATTCTTCTTGAGTACACGCTTTGAATATTTCACGTTCGCATCGTTGCACACGCGTGAGATTCTAGTTCGTCAGGAGTTGTACAGAAGGTGAGAAGGTGTCGTGGCAGAATTTACAATATCCGTTGAACTGATTGGAACTCCATACACCATCGTTCCTATAATTCCGTGCCACTTCGCGACACTCCTATCTGTTCCTCACTTTTATTTCCGGCGAATGGAATTCTCGAGGAGGTGCATCTCGTCTGTTCGAAATTTCACGTCCGTGTGTTAGGTTTTATATGTACATGTGATAGGTGGTGAATTATCTTCTGAGTTAAATCCAAGTTTCCAGTCTATGTTTAATTCGTTCGGAATATTTTTAACGAGATTTAGGATGGGTTGCTGTGACCAACAAGACGATCTTTAACGAAGAAATTTATATATATTCTTTAGCAACCAAAATATCGAATATTGATCAAGATCTACAAGAGAAAGTGGTTTAATTGATTTGAAACTTTTGATTGGATTCGTAAAATCCTCCGTAACAGTCAATGATGAACGATAAAACTTTTGTTTTAATGAATCTAGTGACTATTTCGAATAGTCGAATAACTATACCTTTAGTTGTACCTTATAGTCATCACTATACCTTTGAACACCTGAGTTATCTTGTGGTACTAGTATACAAGATATAACGAGTATTTTGCCCAGAATATTAAAAGCTCGATAGGAGAATGTTTGGATTTGATATTTGAGATTATGGCGTGAACGAAGAGTGCGTATATACCCAAGATTTTTGTTCGACGAAGCCGAATATTGCATCGAGTGAAGAAGACGTGGAAGTAAGCAGTGAAAGTTCGAAGTTCAGAATAAGAACAGAGCATATCAGTAGAAGAAGTTACGTGAACTAAGTGGTCTGATGTGATTCACTTTCAAACTTTTCTTTTCCAGACGTCGTACACCCCATAGACAAATATAAATTTATGGCTTAGTGAGCAACAGCATAGTAGGAAAATTGGAAAATTTAATCTATGATCTTGACTTACGGAATGTCATTTTGGGAATATGTCAAGGTGACATGAGCCATTAATAAGTGTCTAACTGGGAATTGTTATCCAGTCATAAGTTAGACTATCTGTACACAGACTGTGCGAACAGGGAACCACATCATTGGCAGAGGACGCTTAAACAATTTATTGGAAACCATACGTCGACTTGTGTACGTGTCTGGTCTCAAACCAAACATCCAATAATAGTCATTGAAGACGTCGTTGTATCGAAGACTGACTATCACTCAACCTCGTACAATAAACTCCACTATTATCAATTTAACAATGAAGATAAATTCATTGTTAACGTTCACAGTAAACATTCGTGTACTGAAACAGAGAGCTTTCATCGAGAATTTGATGTAAAGTTGAATTAAGTAGAAAGCTACTCCTATTGCAAATCAGTTTGTTTATTCATTTACGGGTTGAATTCCAATTTATATTTATTTATAGGATTTATACATTTTTCTACAGATGTGTTAATACGGAATTAGTATACAATCAAGTTGTTTCAAAAATGTGATATACGCCAAAGAGGAATCCAATAGTGTGGAAAACTGATTTGCATATGTTATCATGTGATTTATACAATTATACAATTATTGTATAGTAGTATATTTATATAGTAATACAATTGTATAATTATACAACTATACAACTATACAAATATTGCATTGTTAAGTTATAGTCATTGCAAAACCTATTTTTTAATCAAATCAATTACTATCCATTTTCATTAGTATTCTATGTCGTCCCTATATCAATACGTTACCTTAATACGGAATTAGTATACAATCAAGTTGTTTCAAAAATGTGATATACGCCAAAAAGGAATCCAATAGTGTGGAAAGCTGATTTGCATAAATTATCGTGTGATTTACACAATTATATAATTATTGTATAGTAGTATATTTATGTAATAATACATTTATATAATTATACAACTATACAACTATACAAATATTGCATTGTTAAGTTATAGTCATTGCAAAACCTATTTTTCAATCAAATTAATTACTATCCATTTTCATTAGTATTGTATGTCATTCCTATATCAGTACGTTACGTTAATACGGACTTAGTACAGAATTAAATTGTTTTTAAAATTTGATATACGCTAAAAGGAATTCAATCACGTGGAAAACTGATTTGCACAAATTATCGTGCGATTCATACAATTATACAATTATTGTATAGTAGTATATATATGTAGTAGTATAATTATATAATTATACAACTATACAAATATTGCATTGTTAATTTATAGTAATTGCAAAACCTATTTTTTAATCAAATCAATTACTATCCATTTTCTTTAATATTCCATGTCATCGCTACATTAAAATGTCGATACTGTTTTCTGAATTCTTCATTCGGAAGAAGGACGTCTGAAACGTCTTTATAAGAGATTCGATGACAAATGATGTTGTTGAAACAGCATAAAAGTAAAATGAGACACCCGGGACCCTAAAGATATATTCTTATCAAAGAACAGCGAGTTTCAGAGGGAAAAACCATCTGCGACCAAAGGAAAACAGATTCTCGCCCCCTCTATAAATAAACCGTCCTTCAAATTCGGAAATCCTTTTCTCCCCTTGAAAGATTAATCTCGTGGACTCGGCCCAAGCTCCGCCACTAAATAATTCATCGAATACGCGATTCAATGGCTCACGGACACACGCGCAATTTCGGGAATCCTCGGACGAATTTCATGCTTCTAATCGATATTTCAAACTTGCCCGGTCGAAATGTCGAAGGACTAGCAAGAAAAAATGAGAAAAAATTGTGATTTCTTTCAGGATCACTAAAGTCGAGCTGAAAGTATCACTCGGAGTCGTCCAATTTCTCCGTTTTCCCGAGCTCTGATCTCTAATTCAAGGGGACGGCACCTATCTATCATTCCTCCCCCAGTTCCCGTACCTGGCCCCCGTCCTCCCATAATTCCACACGCTCCATTTTCTCCTTCATTTTCGACCTGCTCCCTTAGCCAGTTTGTTGCCCCCAGAGTAAGGAAACAACGAAGGAGAGGCAGTTTCAGAAAGGGTGTACTAGTATAAGAAGAATAGGGGTGTAGGATGAGGGCAGCCTAAAGGGAAGGTTACGCGTTATCCATCTAGTGTGAAACTGAACAGATACTTGGAAGGCAGAGATATGGTCACGTTAGGCTTACCCACATTCTCCAGTAAATCCTGTTTTACAAAGAACCACTCGTCGACTTTTCTTCTCTGGGTCAGAAAGTCTGTGCCCCTCACTTGAGAGCTATTCGGATAATATTCGGTTCCAGGCTGGAGCTAACCCACGAAAGCTGATCTCAGAATTTAGTTTCCGTGGGAGAATATTTATCGAAGGCTACTTATTCGGTTCAACGGTATTTGGTGCGACAATGGGCTTGAGTTATGCAAACTGATCTGGATCTTGAACAGACCCATATTTATTTAAATCCCTTCGAGTCGTGCGACATTTGGGAACTGAATTGTCCCTTTCATGATTTGAAATACAGCTACTTTAATTTAATCTGTGCGCTATATCGATAAGATAGAACCCAGTTTCGTTGGACTACAGTCATGGAATCTCTTTGTTCGGTAATAACTCTGTTGCATTCATTGAGGAACTGAAAAGATACCTCGAAATTTATGTCACAGTTACACTACGTTAATCTGGGTCCTAAAATAACACGATACAATCTCCTTTTGTAGGACAGGAATTGTACAAACATCCTTCCTACTGCTTATCCTGTATCATACCTTTGGACACGTTTTGAAGTTAAACTATAGTCTCAGCAGGGTCCTAAGTCAATATGAACCATATTTTGTAAGATGACAGTAGAATTGTATCTCCTTTTACACTAATTTTAGAATACTAACTCTACAACTGAACAGACTTCATCAAATTTAAGCTACAGCTATTTTAGACTAGCTCAGATCTGAATTAATGACGAAGCTCCTAAGTGTTCTAGCACGATATTTTTAAAATCCCTTTTCCTAATGCAACTTTGATAATATTCGATATAAAATTGACGTATCCCCTGAAATTTGTAACCACGTTTATCCCTCGTTATCCTGAAACTTAAATTGGTCTCACATAACCTAGAATCTTCAGATAGCACTTGTCAAATCCCTCTCAAATTCCAAATATATAATATTCAACAGAGAGTTGAACAAGCATTCTAGAATTTAAATTTCAATTCTTTTCTTCATCTTCTTTTCAAGAATTTCATACTATAGCTGTCTTTAGGTTCATGCTGAAACCTAGACTAGGAGCAATCTTCCTTGACAATCCTCACGTTACGTAACGACGTCTGGAAGGTACACAATGCCATTATTTCCCAAGGCTGAAGGCGAAAAGGTGTGAGCAAATTGTCTGAATTGCGTTTTAAGCCATAGGAGAGATTTCAGGCAGTCTGAAGGGAACCGGCTGAACGACGATTACATAAAGACTCCTATATCGTGATCCCAGACCCGATGGGGTCACGATTCCAAGCAGATTGAATTGCCTCTGTCGCCGTGAGTCTCAATTGGGCCGACGGGGGTTGACAGATCGTTAAAGCTTTACGTGCGTCGATCTGCCCGATATATCGAACCCTTGGCCAGTAGGAGACGACGAAAAATTGACAACAGGCAGCTAGACAATAATAGATATTCGCTGGAAAACGAAGGGAACCAATTTCACTGATTTCGCTGTTGTTTTTCTAGCGGGCTGAAACTGGATAAAAAGGAAATGGAATTCCTATAATGGAACTCGTATCCCCGATAAACAAATCAATCCTCCCAATCGACTTCCCCGCGTGTTTTACACACTGACCTGGATCTAATTCTCGAATTTATCCTAATCTTTATTGTGACTGGCAGAATGCACGGAAAAGTTGTGTAGACAGGAAAAGTGGGAAACTCAAGGTAGAGTTACCATTCTTTCGCGTCGGGTCGATGGAGAATAGGGGAGTTTGAAAGGCAGCCTTGAAAAGGAGACGAGCTCTCAGACACGTATGACCCAAAAGGGAAAGTTCGTCCACCTAAAGACAGTTATCGCAGCAACAGATGTCTTGAATTTCCAGCGAGAACGATTGCAATTTCTCTTCCCCCCCTCCCCCCCAGGGTTGAAATTTCGTTACCAATAATCACGTCAAAGTCAACTGTGGCATGCACTTAACTATAGTTGCTAAAAATTGACACTTTGCGAGCAACAGGTTTCAAAATAGTTACTATAATTAACACAACTCTCCGTCCGGGTTTCAAGTACATTAAGTAACTGCGATATCTGGAAGCAGCGAGAGTAATTAGTACTCGAAGTCACAAAACGATAACGAATTTAATTGCAGACTTATGCCCATAGCTTGTCCTACACTCATTGACTCTGTCCCCTGTATCGTTAATTTTATTAACCTCTTCAGGGATACTGACATATATATACGTTTAATTTATTTAATTACGATTATTATAGGTGAAGGGAAAATTAGAATCAGTTGGAGAACAATTTATCATGGAATTCCTCGATAATAAAGAAAATAATCACTGTTTGAAAATTATTGTAACGTTAACTGAAAAATAATTCGTCCCTGAAGAGATTAATCTCTATATTAACAGTGAAATGAATTTGATCTTCTGAAATTGAAAATTCTTGTTAAAAGAATTCTAGAACTATCTAGAGTTAAGAAAAGTTTCCAATTATGGTTTCTGGGTCGTAAAGAAATTTTCTTCTCTGAAGTATTTGAAACAAAATGGAAAGATTGAAACAGTGATTCGGCGCGAAATTTGAAAATGGCATAGAGCACAAGTCCGACTGTGAAATGAAACGCTCCCAGACGTAAGAAACCTGAGAAGTCAGTGCACTGACCTTTCCTTGGTGTTTCGGCCGTCTTCATCGTCCTCTTCCTCGATGTCGTGCAGCCTGGGGCTCAAGCGGTGCTGGGTGCCACCCTCCTTGGCGAAGTCCTCCTCCTCGGCCCTCTGCTCGGGCCCCTTCTCGTCCTCAAGGTCGTCCAGGTCCTCGTCCAGTTTGCTCAAAGGTGCCAATTCGTTGGTCTGCACGACCGCCACTATTTTCTTCTGTTGTTGCTGCTGATCCTTCTCCTGTTGCTTCTGCTGATGCTGCTGTTGCGGCTGCTGGCTCGCCTGCTGTTGCTGCTGGCACTTGTGGCCGGTGGAGCCCTTCTTGGCCTCGGGGGTGGCCCCCGAGACAGCTGCACCACCCCCACCCCCGCCGCCACTGGCGCACGGCAGGCAGCAAGACCACGCGCCCCCCACCTCGGCACCCTAGCGCCACTCAGCGTCAAAACATCCAGGGCCGGCTGTACCTGGCTCTCGTAGGACTCTTTGCACCAGCTCGCCTTATATGCAACCACCTTTCGACCCGTTTCCAACGGGCTACATCGCTTCTTCGACTGAGGCTGGGTCTGATCCAGAAGACTAGATCGATTCCTCCGTTCCTCTAGGCTCTACGAGAGTAGACCTAGCTATCGTTGCGTCTTCCAGGTCTCTAGATAAGGGAATCCCTTGGTTCGTGACGATCAGGATGAGTTGGATCAAATTTCAGCCTCAGGTGCTATAGTCTTCGCCCAGTCTCGGTAATCCCAACTGTTTCAGCGGTTCCATGAAATTAGACTTGACCATTTCTTGCCATCTAGAGACTCAATGGTGAAGATCTCTGGCCTGGTAATGACCAGAAGAGTTTTAGCTAGTAGTTCGAAAGCGAATCAAATTCTTGGCTCATCTGGAATCTTCATAGATGGACCTGACTGTTGTTAGGTCCCCTACAACTCTCTGTCACAGGTAGCAAACGGATTTTCTGAATGATTCGTAGTTTAGGCTCTCGTAGCTAGTTCCTTACGTACTTTCAGATCGACAATTTCAAAGATGTTCAGGATTCGTCACAGCTGAAGTGTCCAGAGTGACTTGGGACAGTTCTTAAAGCTGTAGATTAGGGCTGATAAAGCGTAAGTGTTATTGTGTATAATTCAAACATGCGGTAAGAATTACCTGGCTCCTTCGAAGATCCTTGGAGGCTATCGTCGAGTTAATAGAATCGTTTTCAAGCTCCCACGGAAGTACTAATCTGCAGCCGGTACCAAATTACAGCGGTTTCCTTAATGATCCTTGAGAAAGCTCTTAGGGTATCCGGTTTTTATCAAATGCTTAAGACGAGAACTCGAAGTATGAAGCGATGGAGATGAAGTTTGAACTATAGGCCTTTGTTCTCAAATCACGTACAAAATTTGAATGATTCTTCTTGGGATATCGATGAAAATGCTAGTTTCTAAGACACCTTGTTCCTCGTTCCTTCAATACCCCGATTTCAATTTCTGCCACGTGCCGAGAGACTGACTCGTCCAGAATCAAAGTCGGGATCGACGTCGAAACGACTTAGCTACCTTGTATCTAACTTCGTAGAGGAACATTAGCCCGCAGGAAGCTTAAACTTCAATGGAACGATCTCCTTAGATTTCCACACGAAGCACTGAGTACTCTTCTAATGGCTGTTCACGGACAGTGATTTATAGGATGTTAGAAAACTTTTGAACTCTCACACATCAACTAGAACACCGATTGCACACCGTATCATTAACCCGATTACGAGATCTGTTCTACTCTCTGGGAACACACATCACAACGCGAAGACGGGACTACCTGGACCCTACTACCGTTCTTCCATCGCACAAACACCGTCGGGATTCATCGAAGAGGCCCTCAATACGTCGTTAGGCACCGAATACATCTCTAACGTTACCCACGCCTGCTATTATCCTCCTTCCTCGACGTGAAAGCGCGGTGTACCAGGTGGAACGCGAGGACCTGAGCTAGTAGGAGCGATCAGGCGCCGCATGCTAGGATGATATCGATTCCCAGCCGCATCCTTTCACGCCGGTCACTCATTAATCGCTGTTCCTCTTTGCTATCGAGCTTCTGGACTAATTGAACGGCTCAGCTTTCAGCTCGGCTGGCCCGGTCTTCTATTTCTTCCCCTTCTTCGTCTGATAGTTAAAGCCTTTCAGCTGCGCAGCTCTTGGATCCTGATCAGATCCCGTCTCGGCCTCTGTGTCGGCCAAGATGATAAATCCGGAGGTGTGGATGGGTGAGATATTCGAGGGTATCGAGGATCCTTCGGATCTGAGAGTTCCAGTTGGACTGGTTTGGCACAGGGTTGCGTAGGAAACGTGCGTGGAAACCGACGATTGGCGAGGATGACGATGACCTGGACTGGTTTCGAGAGACCTCCGCTGTGTCCTCGTGCCAAGGAACACAGAACTGATTGTCGATGGTGGAAGGACTTACGGTCCCGTCGCTAACGACGCGAAAGCATCTGCTCTCTGCAAGATTCGGGCTGTCAGCTGATAAATGAGCTACAGAGAGTAAGAGAGAGGGGAGAGACGAATCGTGACTGACGATTAAGCTAGCTCGCTGATTTTAAGTTAGCTCTGAAGTATTTCATATCATTTTCTCTTGGCCCTGAAGGCCTTTCCCATATGAAATGTTCAACTACTAATCAAATGTTCATATCCCAAACCAAATGTTCAAGTTCTCGTTATATGACAGAGTGACTAATGGTTTAAGAATAATATTTATATCATTCAATGAATATTTTTATATATTAATCCCATCGTTTTAAATTAAATACTCGATGATCTTTTACTTGTTTGCTTCTAATGCTCGTGAATGCAAGTTTGTCCAAGTGCTAACCAAATGTTCATATCCCAAACCAAATGTTCAAGTTCTCATTATGTGACGAGTGTAAAATGTTTTAACAATAATATTTTTGTCATTCGATGAACACTTTTACGTATTACTCCAGTCGTTTTAAGTTAAATACTCGAAAATTTTTGACTCCTTCGTTTCTAATATTTGTAAGTACAAGTTGGTTCAAGTGCTAATTAAATATTCATATCCTAAACCAAATGTTCATGTTCTCATTATCTGACAGAGTGTAAAATAGTTCAAAAATAATATTTATGTCATTCAATGAGCATTTTTATATATTAATCCCATCGTTTGAAGTTAAATACTCGATGATCTTTTACTCGTTCGTTTCTAATATTTGTGAATACTAGTTTGTTTAAATGCAAGTTAAATATTCATGTCCTAAATCAAGTGTTTAAATTCTCATTATCTGATAGAGTGTAAAATGGTTCAAAAATAATGTTTATTTCATTCAATGAACATTTTTACATATTTCTCCAGTCATTCGAAGTTAAATACTCAAAGATTTTTCACTCTTCCCTTTCTAATATTTGTGAATACAAGTTTGTTCATGTGCTAATCAAATGTTCATATCCTAAACCAGATGTTCAAGTTCTCATTATCTGACAGAGTGTAAAATGGTTCAAAAATAATGTTTATGTCTCTCAATGAACATTTTTACATATTACTTCCATCGTTTGAAGTTAAATATTCGAAGATTTTTGTTTCGTTCGTTTCTAATGTTTGTGAATACAAGTAGTATGGATTGTATGTAGTATGGATAGATTGTAATGCAAGTAGTAATTGACTAGTAAGTAGTAGTATGTATGCATTGTAATACAAGTAGTAATGGATTATTATATTTTTATTACATTTGCCACAATTTGTATTCAGAGTGTATGTTGTTTAAGCAAATTTTTCAACTTCTGTCTGGTTATCCACGTCACTAAATAAGGAAACATATGTTCAAGTATAAAATAATTAAACAGGGAAAGTTTTATAAGGGTGCATTTCAGAAAAGTGGCCGAAATTAATAATTTTCGTTTATCACGCTTCGAGAAGCTAGTTTCACCACATGGCCATATTTGTTGCAAAGTTTCTAAAGCTGGGAACACGGTGTAGATTTCGCCGAGAAGTTCAAAGGGAAGAGAAAGACTGCTCAGTCTTTGCCAACCGGAAGTATCGATTAATCAAGAGATTCTTCCACGAGATTGCACTGAAAGTTCTATACCGTGTATAATAAAGTGTTTATCGTTGTATTCTTGAAAGTTATATTTACCTGAGTTATTAACTATGCCATCCACCGTGGGACGTAGATGTCTTTCGCAAACTTTTTATAAGGATTTCGTGTTTGAAAGATAGTTTCGCGAAAGATCGGAAACTTTGTCCGAGATTACGCTAGGTTGATCGAAAAGTTCTTTATCGAAACTTCTATTAATTAGTCTTCAATAGAATATCCATCGTTATTCACTTCCTCCCATCGATCTGAAAATTTATTTATTGCGTGCCTGCGCAACTTCCCGTTTCCGTTCACAAGATACTCTTTCACTGCCTTAAAACTTTGTTCCTCGATATTCAAACTTTCTTCTCGGAAGAAAGTTCGGGCAATATTTTAAGTAATTACCTCATATTTTTTAATATATCTATTATCTGTCCCATTTTATCACGAGAATTTATTATACATCTCGAATACCCCAAAATTTATAGAATGTGTCCGAATAAAATATAACTAAAAGCCTTTCCATCAACTGGATAATTTAGTGGAAGCAAAATTGACATCTTTCTGCCGGTTTATTCTATTTCTCCATGGAATTTCAGTGAAAATGTCGATTGTTATCTAATTTTTCGCCCTATCGTGTGTCATTTCCTTCTTCATTCGGTTAGAAAATGATCAATTCTGTTCCACGTGATCTCGCAACATTTTGAACCCTGCGCAGGCAGGATTTTCAATTTCCTGGGAAACTTCTTAGAGAAAATTTGCGAGAAATCTCGGTAAATGGTTTCTCGAATATCGATTTCTCGTCGACTAATATCGAATTCGCGGACGGAACGGCTCGATTTCCTGCTCGAAAGAGCATTGGGTATTACATGAAAATCCAATGAATCATCCGAATGAATATCGTTCTTCGGAAATATACGTGTGCCTATTTTCTCCGCGTATTAACATCGCGTTAATTATATTCCCCGAACTTTCGATTGAGATGTTATTCGATATTAAATGTTCGCGTGGGTTACGCAAGAGATAAAATTGGATTGTAGGATACCAGGAAATAATTTCGCAAGTTATTTTATATAACCTGTATTCTCTATTACAATGGCCTCGTTGTTCAAATGGGATTGCCTCATTTCGTATGCGGAAATAATTTCCAAAATGGATTTATATAACATGTCCGCTTTGCCTGGTAATAACACGGACAGCGAAATGGTATTTCGCTGTCATATCGGTAGAAATAATTTTGAAAATTGACACATGGCATCGTATTTAATAATGCTAGTTGGCAAACAATATTGAATATCGTTTGTAAAATTTTACACGTGAAAGGAATTATGGAATTATTCGAAAAATTGAATGAGCTAATTTTGAATAAAACTTCACCCGGTTTAAAATAAAAGTTTTAAAAAGAAGATATTTTTTCGGATTTACTCGCTTCATGATATTTTCTTTTAATTCCGTTTCAAATTTTAGATTTTATAAAAATGTTCTCTGCGAATAATTTTTTATTACATCGCACAGAGAAATTGTACATTTTAACCCTTTGCACTCGACGATTTTTTGGCCAAAGAAGAGTAGGAGTTCAAAGATTTTCTGCTATTTTTTTGAGCAATAAATAAAATGTTATATAATAATTAACACGTAGAATTATTTGATTTCGTTATCGCGCACTGTTACGTTATTTTAAATTTGATATATTAATTAACATCGAACTTCGAAATTTTACCAAATGACGACTGAAGGGCGCCTCCCAAGTGCAAAGGGTTAAATCATATCCTAAGGAATTTTATATTCCAAATTTTATTTCATAACATTATCAAAAGTACGATTAGAATGGTATTAACACTTGGTTTAAGAACGCTACCTGTATACCTATCTCTACATATTTGACACCTATCAAATTGACTGGTAAAGGAAACCACGTGCCTTTCTTTAACGATTAGTTTAATTTAAAAACGTTTACAATATTAACAGCCTTAATATAAGTTAACTAAATCTGTTACCATCGTATAATTGGAGCAACCCATCCGTAAAATTGACGGGTTCCGTAAATCTAGTGTTAACAAACTATAAATAAATCCTTTAAGGGATATATTCCCAAAATATTCGTCATACTAAATTATCATCGTTTTTAAATTTCATTATTCTACGCTACTCAATGAAGAAATTCCCATTTTATAAAAATTCTCACGATAATTAAAAGCGAATAATAATTAAACTTTACAATAGGCAATCATCCGCGGTATTTATCTTCGTGAGGAAATATTTCCACAAAACGTTACCGTTTCCATAATCATTGATCTATTTCCAACCTTCAACAATATTCGAGCAGAAAATTTAAAAACGTTTCTCCAGTTCTCGTCGAAAATTCGCGCGATGAGTATCGCCAGCTGTAATCACGGTTAAAAAAATAACATAAACGCGTGACGAGGCAAGGTATCGAAGCAATCAACCAGGTCGAGGCTGGAATTTTTAATTTTCTCGCAATCTGCACCAGTTTTTATTAACCATTAGCCCGCAAATTGGTGAGGAAGCTCTTTTTAGATCGTGATTGGCTGCGGTCTCTCCCTTTCCCGACCCCTCTTGCTATAGAAGTTCTTCAATTTTGTCGCTGAGTGGAAAAAAGATACAGAAAAAAAAAATATCGTCCAGAGTTGCAAGGAAATTGGATCCACAAAGGGAGGAGGACAGTCAAGGACCGAGAAATTTCGTCGAGAAACGCATGGAAACGCGGTTTAAAATGGGAAAACGTTAAACAATCGTACTCTTAACCGATTCTATCTGCAATAGCGATAAATTCCACCAAGCTTCTAAACAATAAAACAATTTCTACCGTATTCCGATGTTAAAAGAATCTTTCTCAGACGCAGAGAATGATTAAAACTTGTTAAAATTTAAAAAGAGAGTGATACCATGTCTCGTCTTAATTTCATAAAATTCCTGAAAATTTGTAGCAATTCTAGGAAGCATGGAATTTCGTTATTAAATTTTACTGCTCGAACAAATATTTTCCTTTCTATCCCGATTCGCGTTTCAACGCGTCGCGCGATTTAATTCTGTTTAGTCCATCCTTTGTTCCTCATTAACGATTACCGTTTAATTTAATTTCTCTGTAGATGACAATAGAATTTTATCACCGGGAAAATTCTGTTCGCGATTCTCTGAAAATTATTCAAACGTTCCCCGAAGCTGCTGTGTGTCTTCCGAAACAATTGTTCCACGAATCTGGCGGAACCGGATAAGATGACATTCTAATTAAGATAATGGGAAAGGCCATGCTTGTATTTTCTAAACTGCAGCTAGTAACAAGGAAGGAGATCCGAAATTAAAATACGAAAATAAATATTGCCCGTGGAACGAAAGAAATACGATAAAGAAAATTTTCAATCAAGAAAAACGAATTACACAAATAAAATACCGGTGCTGGCAATTCCGAATGAGAAACGTACCCGGAGATTGCGAGTTTCGAGGCTAGTGGAAACCGCGAATTAACCCCTGGAGACCAGCATCGATGGAGCAGAATCCTCGAATTAAGAAGTTCTTCAATCAAGAATAAAATTTACAGACCAAACACTCCTGGCGATTTAAACATTTCGACCACGCGGAATGTTGTATCTGAAAATTGAATGTCACGCCATCTGGAAATTAAATGTCACCCCCTAGAGAGTCGGTCTTTTTCATTATTCATTCCCTTTTCTTTCCTTTTTGAATTACCTTTGGCCCCGAGGCGTGAGAAAGGAGGCAAAGGCGTAAAAATAAGATTCTCTGGTGTATCTGATTTTCCATAGCTCAGCTGGCAGAGGTTCTCCATAGGGTACACAGGGGTGGAAGTGGCAGCCCTCTGTAGGAAGCATTCCATTTTCTTTGGAATCCGATTAAGGACTTCCGTGTATCGAATAAACAGGAAATTGGGTTACGTTATTAGGTGACACTTTCTTCGGGCCCTTTCGCAGCCAATAATCTGCAGCCAAGCCGGGTGCTGATTAATTTCTCTTTAAACGAAAACTCGCGCAGCCACTCAACCGGCAAACACCAATCGATCCCACGCGCCACCCTTGTTCCATCGAAAACCGTCTTAACCATTGATAACAGTAAACAGGATTGTGCAATATCGCAGAATGTTATTTTATCAACTTGTTTCAATATTTCATTTTTCATTTGAATTGTTGACATAATTGAAATTGTGTATCGGTATAAATTTTCATTCGTGCTGTCAACATTTTCCTACTTTGTATTTCGAATTCTCAGTTGAGAGTTCATTAAATGCAATATTTTTCTGTTTTTATTTTCCTCGTTATATTAATAATTTACTCTTCTGGGTTTCTGTATATGGATTTAATTCATATCAAAATAAATTATGACAGATGAAGTATTTTATGATGTTCGATAAATTTTTAGGCCTCAAATGAAATATATGTCAATATAAATGTGCATGGTGGAGTGTAGAAGTGGTATTTTTAATATATCATTTGATTATAAAGTTTGTTTATTATATAGTGCATTTTTAAAGAGAATAGTACTTTAAAGATACTTCCAAAATATAAAATGATGCAATTTTTTATTATTCTGTAAAAAATGCTCATATAAAAATTGAATTAATTATGTTAAAGGCTACTCACTAATTTTTCTTCAATTTCTTTCTGCTTAAATTTTTAAATAGTAAATTGTTTCCAATTTTGGAAGGTCAGATGTTCTAGAAAAGATTACTAGAATAAAAGGATTAGTATTCTTACTGAAGAAGTTTATGAGAAATTAATTCACTATCACTTTCCTTCTCAACAATAGTTCTATTTTTATTTATATAAAAATATAAATTAGTTTCAAAGCATTGACTAAAATGATACTAAGACTAAGCAATGTCACGATTGCGAATTTTACTCTATTTTTCTTCAATGTATTCGCAAAGAAGAATTACTACAAAATTTTCATAACTGTTAAAATTTATAAATTATATTTCAAAATAACCTAAACAATAATACTGTATATCAACAATATTTTAAATGTAAATTAATCTTCTCTACTCTCCTGCTTTTGAAACGTGAAAATATATTATTATAAAATTTCTACAAGCTTTGAAGATTGATAATTATTTTCAATATTAATTAAATTATTTTCAATTATTTTCATAAATTCTTGGCTTAAATATTCACCAATGTTAATATATTCTGTAATAATCTTGCAGTCCCCAAGAATTATGAAATATGCCTCAAAAATAGCTTGAAAAATAATTGTCAATATTATTGAAACTAGTTTCCAAGCAGAGAGAGGTAATCTCTCAAATACCACTATAGCAAATACTAGCTCGAAATTCAGAGAAATTAGCTTTATTTGACGATGTGGTGTCGAGGTCAGAGTTCACGTCAGAGGTCAGGCAAAATGAATCGGATTGGACAGTGTCAAGGTTCGAGTTAATGAGACTAATTGTTACAAGATGTCTCGTGTGTACACCCGTAAGCCACCTTCCAGGTGGAAGTTCGTTGTAGGGCAGACGATTAACTATACGTCACGTGACTAATTAATATGTGTGCCAACATACTCGTAAGCTATTCATCTTGATCGTTCCGCGAGAATTGTTAATTCCGTTCTCGAATCTAGCTAATTGCGAGCGAACAATTTCACGAGCTAATCGTTTAATCCGCGTGTAAGTTCAATTACTGAGAAATTCATCGTTTGATACCCATTGTAATGCATGAAGTTCTGAAATGAAACTGCAGCCGAATTTTAAAGATTTTCTTGCCTCGAACGATCGTTAATCTCGGTAATTATTGATTAATAGGATTTTTTTTTGAGATTAATGAATTTATAATTTGGTAAGACAGGTTTAAATTGAAGGCAAGAGCAAAGAACAGCGGAGTAAGTAGAAAGGGAACGTAAATGGTCAGACGCGAATAAATTTAAGGAAATACGAAGTATATACTATAGTGGGTTCTTGTACCTAGAAATTTTCTAACTTTCTCGTCAATTTATTCAAAATACATTCCTTCTGAAGTACTCTGAGCGAAGGGAAAGTGGTGCAACTAAATTCTTTCAAATTTTGGTAAAGGGAGTTCCAACTTCTTCAAAGTTCCACCACTGCAAATTCTCACTAGCTTCAAAATTATCGCAAAACATGAAAACTTTACTTAAAAAATGGCCATAAAATGTCTGAAAAAGTGCATCCTCGAGTTACAGTGCAAAATATTTCTCCAGAACTTCTGAAGTACGAGTAAATTCTTCGAATCACCACAAAAGTACCTCAGGCTTTCCTATTCTCCCTTGACATCAAGAATACTGTAATTTCTAGTCCACTTCACTCTAGAAACACCTCAAGGCAGCAGCGAGTAAAATCTCCCTTAACTTCCATTTAATTCCACCCTGTTTAACCTTGCAAAAGTACTTCAATTATTTCTTCCCCAATTAATTACAATAACGAATTATTTTCAACTAAGACAAACCAAACTTAATTCCAAAAACTATATCAGAAAAGCAGAAGAAAATTACTTCAACCATTAAAAGAACTGGTATCTTCAACCCTCATTACTATTAAATCCCTTTTAATTCTGTTCCCTTTAATCCTCCCTTTAACTACTTCAATTATTTCTAGTACAACCAATGACGATTCCAAATTGCTTCCAACTAACCCAAATAGGACTTAATTTAGAGATAGAAAAATACTCAAGTAAATAACTGAACAGATCCAATTGGAGAAATCACGAATTCCTCTCAGAAGGGGTTGTTTCGTCAACCCTAATCTGTTGCAGAACTGTTTCAACACTTTGACTGCCACGTTGGTCATATATGACCGGCCACGATTTCTCCTGTGACGCCAAAGTGGTCATTAGTGACCGGAGCACTTGAACCACTTACAATTGTAAAAATCGAATGAAAATTAACAGTTAGTGCATTTTGAATATAACCACTAATTAGAAGATACTTTGAAATAGAAAGTGCCCCATTGAACGATTAAAAATTTTTATTAGAAGATCAAAAGGATATCAGAACAAATCTCGCATCTAGCCATGCATTCCCATGGTGTCCTGAGGGAAACACATGATTTCGGCGTGGCAGTCAAAGTGTTAACCGTTTTAACGTACCACGAGCCACTTTCACGCTCTTCAGATTTCGCGTCGAGGAATACCAGCGCATTTGACCGATACACACAACTGACAAAACCGTCTTAACCATTGATAACAGTAAACAGGATTGTGCAATATCGCAGAATGTTATTTTATCAACTTCTTTAAATATTTCATATTTTATTTGAATTGTTGACATAATTGCAATCGTGTATCGGTATAAACTTTCATTCGTGCTGTCAACATTTTCATACTTTGTATTTCGAATTCTCAGTTGAGGGTTCATTAAATGCAATATTTGACTGACAGTGCACTCGCAATTTGTCGAAACGTGCTTCTTTTCAGTGCTACACACTGCGCAATTTCGTAAGTTATGTTGTGACAACTTTACTAAACCAAACGTATTTTCATTTAACACTTTGACTGCCACTTTGGTCATATATGACCAGCCACGAGTTCTCCTATGACGCCACAGTGATAATTAGTGATTGGAGCACTTGAACCACTTACAATTGTAAAAATTGAATGAAAATTGGCAGTTAGTCAATCGTTAACAGTTACCAAGTCACCACGGTGATCGCCAGTAAGATAATCGCCCCATTGGATAAGAATATTATTCTATGTTACCACGCGTTGAGAATGTAGAAGTTGTTTCCATCTTAGGAACGCGTGGGATGCTCTAGACGTTTTACGGTCTAGAGCTGTTAATTTGGTAGACCAAATGTTAACTTATTTCGTCTTGACTCCTTTCCTCGGAGTCGCGATTCTAACTCTTTGAAGGATCGAATTTGACTGACTGGAGTTTGAATGTGACTGCTCGAAAGCTACAATGTGACACCTTGAGAGCTTAAATTTTACTGACTTGACTTTTTTCGCTATCCGGTCCTCGCCTTGGCATGTCGAGGATGCGCGCTGATTGGTTATTTAGAGAAATGTTAATTTCCCAATCAGCGGCATCCTAAGTGTCGTGATCACCCTTCCCTGCGCCCTTGGCGCGCCTTCTTTCGATAAGGGTGGGTCAATACCTGAGAGGGCGTGAGGTCATGGGTTTTGCCCAAGGGTTACGGTATTCCTCCAGGTCTAATGCGTCGGCAGTTGTTTACCCATAGCGGAACTTCGGGATGACATTTCAAAATTACCGAGGTTTATAACACGTCTTTTGGCTATTGAGCGTAGACTAAATTAAGATTTGAAAGACATTTGTTTCATTGCACTCCAATATACCTACAGCCCAACTCTAAATAGTATGTCTTTACGATCGTGTTATAAACCTTAGAAATACTAACCTCGCGACATTTGTTTCATTGCACTCCAATATACCTAGAGCCCAACTCTAAATAGTATGTCTTTACGATCGTGTTATAAACCTTAGAAATACTAACCTCGCGGTTCATTTAGGGATGCCAAGGCGGGATATTCCATGTGCACCACGTAACCATGTTGATTATGTCACCAATTTATTATTATTTCGCCATTATATGTTTTGAATAATAAAAATACTCCTGTGGCGTCCTGAGAGAAATAATTTCGGCGTGGCAGTCAAACGTTTAATCTGCGAAAGCCATAAGTGCATGTTTCTTTTGTGCCAGAATTTCGCTGTTGTTGTCGTCTTCCCTCATTGCATTACCTTTCCGGGGGATGAAATGGCGCTGATAAAAGGGCGATTCCTATTCAGGGTTGCTTAATTAAGCCACGGTGGCCGCCTGGTTCGCGGTGAAAGAGCCACTCGCAATTAAGCCTGCAATGCGCGATGTTTTCTTGTCTGCCGGGCTAAGTGTTGTTGATAAATTGAACGGGAAACGAGCGACTTTCTTTCTCGCCCTAGGGACGCTAGCTTTCTGCGCCCCTTGGTTTAAAAACCGTGCGCGCAATTTCGTTGCTCGATTAAAGAGTATCGTGAAATTCGTTTCGCTACGTTGAACGTTTGACTGCTCCGAATGCCTCGTACGATGTATTTAACCCCTTCGTTCGTGCTCTTTATTCAAAACCGTGGAGACCATTGCGCAAGAATTTACAAGAACGGGATGAAAGTGAAATGAAATGGGAATAAAGGGAAATTGAATTAGAGGTAAAGTGACTGAAATGTGAAGTAAGGGAATTAAACGAAGTACAATGACAATAATAGAGGATCCTTTGTGAGGTACTGTCTCGTTTTACTACCGTTTGGCAGCACCTCTTTCAGTTTTATTGGCCGTTATATTTTTCAGCGTTCGCATTTAATACTTTGGTGAAAGAATACGTAACGTAAATGTTGAGATGAAATGAAAATTCAACGCGTTCTTTATTTACCGAAATGAAGATAATTTTAGCAAAAATGAAATGTATGATAGATACTGTAAAAACACTTGCACTTAGTATAAAAATGTACGTATACGAAAGAAATATGAAAATGTATATTATTTTAGTAAATGAATATAATCTCCTCGAAATCACGCATAATTTGGAGTATGATAGAATAGTATGTAATAATAAAGTTCACTCGGTTACATCATAGCAAGAATAACCGGCTCGAGGGTTCATTGAGAGCTTCCTTTGAGGGTGTGGATAATTTTATTTTGTATCACGCTGTTAACCATCCGGTGCAATTAATTGACACATACCAGGGGTTCCGCTGACAATCGATGACTGCCCGCAGGCACAGTCATCGAACCCCTTGTAATTGATAACAGAAGCCGCGTACGATAACGAAGTCACACGCCGGAAATACCTGTATTGGAAACATCATTTCAAACAACACATTTTCCACATATCCTTAAACGTAAAATATAATTTTCCTATACAATTCAGTGATGCATTAAATAATTTGGCAACGGCACAGTGAAATTAATTAAAAAATCAGATAAAATGCAGTTAACTCGTTACAGAAATTCATTTTTCCCGTTCAACAACGCGTTATTAATAATATTATCCACAATGGTAGATTCTATATAAAAAACTGAACAAAAAGTGTGGAATAAAATTTTCACGTACACTGCTTCGTTTTTCAGATACATAAATCTGAAGTTTCGTGGGCTGCACCCAAGTGTCGTGCACCCTAAGAATCTTTGAAGTCTGCATACTCCTAAACGAAGAGTCGTATGAAAAAATTGTATAGTACATTTTTGGTCTATTTTTAGACGAAGAATCTTCCTACATTAGTTTGACGTAGAAATTTTTGCACCTGTAATAGATATCGCTTAATTTGTAGCACATTAAATAGCGAACGAGCTCGTTTCCGTTAAATGGTTCTGCAGTTTCCTGTTTAATCTTTCCCATCTTTTTCGCTTGTGCTATTCGATAAATTTCGTGGATCCGGCCGTTAATGAAACGAAAAGAAAAGCTGAATACGGGCAAGGCTCAGCGGAAGCTGCTGGAGGCAGCCGGCTTCCGTTGCAAGTTTTTTCATTGAGGTGGATGGACTTTTCGTTCGTTCGACCATAAACGCGATTTATCGCGGCAGCTACGATGAATTCCCTCGGTTTTTTACCCCCGGTTTCCTCAACCCCGCTATCCTTTATCTCCCCCATTTCCCTCTCTCGAAAACGAATATATTTTCCCACGAAAGATTGCGACCCTGGTGAAAACGTGATACCTGGAAAAAGTGCTATCCTTTGATACTGATCGCAGTATGAGGGAAGTAAATTTAGTTTCGATGAAAATGGGAAAATTTGGTAGATTTCTTTCGGTACGTCCGACCATATATATTCCTATTCTACTTGGCGCAGCGGATGGAGGTATAGCTACTGCATAGTGAACCTCTTTCCCGCGCGGTTCATTAATTATCGACTAATATAGTATACTTAAACTTTGTATTAAAATTTTGTTATGGTTTCTTAATTTTATTTTGTGTTATACATTTTATATGGTAACAGTTGCTCATTATCTTTATCGTGAAATATTACAGAATGCAAATTAAAATTATGTAGTCTGACTTAACAATATTTGGCAAGGGTTCAGTAGACTTTAAAATACAATATATAATTTTTTAAATAAATGTTAGTCCTTTATCTTAATTTTGTTTGCTATTGTAAAAATGGACCAATAAAAACGGAGCCAAAAATTGTATGAAGAGGTTAATTGTCCAGGTTCATGCTTGCTTCGCAAATGTAACTGAATGTATGCATCGCACATCCACATGACTTTTTAAATATATTCACTATCATTGTACATTTCAAATTCTAGGCTACACGAATACTTCGCAATAAGTTGTATTATACAAATTAATTTCCATAAAAACGTGTTTTTCCATTCATAATAAACAGGATTTTGCCAGACAATATTCTTATTTTGTTAATTTAATAAATTTTTAAAAATTAAAAGCTAATAAATATAATTTATTATTAAACTTATTAATTTTAATGAAATTTGTATGAAATGTAAAAAGTTGAGGTTCAAAATTTATTCCAACGTTGCATCCATTATTTCTATTAAAAGAATTAAATATTCATAACAAATATACACTGTTTCATCAACTAAAAGGATGAACCTGTAAAAATAGCCTTGTTGAAACAATTCGTCTTTCTCCATCACCAAAGTATAATTCATCTCAGTTAAATAAATCAGTTAAATATACACGTCAAAATATCGTCAAATAAATAAAACATCCTGTATTTATTTTATACCACTGAGATATTCTCTGTGATATAATAATTTGCTTCATAAACATCCGCGAATGTGTTCATACAGGCCTCCAGGGCTGGTCAGGTTTCCTTCAAACTTTATCAAAGCGAAAAGGTATGATCGCGAACTGAATCGAAACGACTCGTCTCTCTCTCTCTCTCCCTCCCTCTCTCTCTCTCTCTCTCTCTCTCTCTCTCTCTCTCTCTTTGTTTCTTCATCGAATCGTCTGGTGCGTGACGCGATACGACACAATCAAACTTCTCCGTGGGTTTGTCTCTGACAATGCCTCCGTTCAAACACGAATAAATCAGACATTTTTGCTCGCGAAAAGCAGCTTTGTCAAGCATCCGCTTTGGTATTGCTCCCTTGCCGGAAGTTTTGCTGAAGAGGTACCTTAATAATGTTGCCACAGTGCTGCGAGCATTGTTTAATTCGCTCATCGACAGTTTGTGGTAGATTATGACCCTCTCGCATTGGGGGTTGAAGAAGGTTGAGATATATTACGCAATAACTGGGATTTTGCTGTGCCTTAATCGCAGATTATAAACTCCGAAATTTTAAACTCAATTTAGGGTTGAATTTAAATTTTTCAAAAGAAAATTAAGTTGAAAGGGATTAATAATATTTTTATTTTTATTTTGTTGAACTTGAACTGATGCGATAAAATTATAAAAATCTACAACAGCGTGGGCTAGGCTAAAAGTAAGTTATATAAGGTGGGCTATTAATAATTTTTATCGCAATGAACAAATTGTGAGAACAATAGAACACAATAATTATGAAATATCAAACATAATTTGTGTATAGAAACGAATACGTAAAAGAATATAATATATTGTGGAACAGAATGGAATAAAATGTAATATAATTATAGGATATACAGAAAAATATAATGTGGAGCATAAAATAAAATAGAATGAAATATAATAATTATAGTATATCCACAAGAATATGAAATATAATATGAAGAATTGTGAAATAAAATATAGCAATTACAAAATAATTATTAGTAAATGTAGAATATAGAAAATAGAATATAGAATAAAATAAATAATAATATGCAAATAATAAAATATAGAATAAAATAGAAAAATTCGAAGTAAATATAAAATGAGAATATAAACAATGAAAAAAGTAAGTAAAATTAAATCATTTGATCTATTGTCACACATGACGCAACAGTATCATTGGATGTTTAGAAATATTCAAGTATGATAAAATTTGGGATAAAACAGTATGGAAATTTCCATTTTTGAATTAACACTTGAATCTATATATTAAAATCCATCTACCAGCCTATCTATAAAAAGAATTAAATTTTTCTATTGGGAGATAATATTGGAATATCTCGTTTCATCGCGGAGTTTGACACTTTTTAATAAAAGAACGGAATCACCTTTTTGCTCGTGACAGGTAATAAATCGTTTTCCTAAAAATATGAATTCGGGGGACGACCGTTTTAGTTCGTCAAGCTACGATTAAATTTTACAACACGATACTCACGATTCGTTGAAAGTTTCGCGGCACAGTTTCCCCGACTTTCAGTCCGGCAACAAACTTCTGCCGATTCCCCCAGGATTCGGCTGACTAGGCACGCTTTTATTTCACTGCGTCAGCGAACCAATTTCGCGCGAACTTTAAGTCGCTGCACCTTGCTCCAGACATTCGCCTCTTTCCACCTCCTTTTCATATTATTTCCTCCTTGACATTTCACCGTGGTACTTCGAAAAGGTATAAACAGGGGTCGAAGAATCTTCTTCAAATTTTTCCCAAGTTCAGTTTTTACAAAATTTTGTAGAACGTAAATATACCGAACACAAATGAATGGAATAAATATATCAAGTTGACCAGAACGTTCTGTCTTCAGAAAATTTTGCCTGTGATACAAGAAACAGTGAACGATAGGATAAGTATATCTAAATACTTTAGTATTTTCAATTTGTTGTCACGTGGAATTTATTTATTAAAAATTGCGTCATTAAATTTTAATCATTAGAATACCCATTAAAAATCTGTTGTCGTTATAATGATAACATTTATGATGAACAAAATTTGTGGGAAACTATATATATTTGTTTTAATTACGAAATCGTTAACAAAAATTTGTATCAGATGTAATCTATATAAATTTCTAATCTTGTATAGCGCAATTACTATTTTTTGAAACGGTATAAAAATATTTACACGAGAATAAATATTCAGCACCAATTGTTGAAATTAGGTTACCAGAAAGTTATAACAATTTTTCAAAAATAAAGAGAATTCTGCATCAACAGAATAATCAAATTTAAAGGCAGCTTGAAAATAAATCTAAATAAATATCTAAATAAATTTAAATAAAGTTTATGGTCAGTTAACAAAATTCATTTATTTTGCTGCTAAACTATACCGACAGAACTTTCCGATCTGCCTAATAAATTCTTTGATTGTTCAGACTCCATCTGCTTGAACAAACAGTAGCTTGCACTCCAGCTTTGCATAAGCAGATTCCACGACACGAATAGAAGAAAGAAGGAAAGCTGCGATGGAAATTTGAAGGGTCCAAAGATTGGTGCTTTTCGTCACGTTCTATCGTTTTAATGGTCGATTTTCAAACGCGAAAAGGAATTTCTCGGCACTAGCTAACCGAATCCTCAGAAAGCTCGAAATACCAGTGCTCACTTGAAAATACCATAACTGGAAAATCTTTTCAATTCAATTATATTTTTATATCAACCTAAGTCACAATTTAACAAATTTCTAATTTTACGTCTACTAAATTATAGATCTATATCTTGAAATTCTCGTTATCTTTTAATTATATGTACCATATAGTACTATTATCCACAGTCACTAAAAGAACCCTAACTATAGTGACTGTGAACCCATCCAATCAAACTGTCCCAAACCCACTATACAAACTACGTACACAAGCATATAAACATCCAATTCCAAACTACCCGGTACTCACTGTACCAGCCACTGACACTACCATGAATATCCAATTCCAAACTACCCCGCCTGGAAGTTGCTGAAAATCCCATTAACCGGACCCCAGTATCGAAAGGATCTCCAAACCACTCGAAACCTTCATATTTCTGAAACCACGGTGGCATTCGCCGGAAACCACACGCCTGTCATCAACAAGTACGAGCAGGCAGCTAGCGTCCACTGGCCTGTGAACCCAAACATTCAACCCCTCGCGGCATGGAGGCACCCTTAGACAGAAAATCACTGGCAAGATCGCCAGGCGAGTGGAAGAGAAGGACTGACGATGGCTCGCGTCACGCACAGGCACGTTCGCGTGGAAAAGTTGGCGGCCGTGGGCAGCAAACAACAGGTAGCAGGTCACACGACCGCACAACTCTATTTTAAAACACAGATTTTTCGATTCATTTGCCGGCTTACTGGCTGCCTTGGGCCTGCTTCGCTTCTGGCTGCTTCACCAAGAATCGAGAGCGCGTAGTCCCAGAGGACACGGGCCTGCCCACTGCATCTGATCACAGAAGTGCCACACTGACGCACCACACGCACTCCCGACACGATCGCACACTACGGGGGTGAGAAATCCGGGGTGGAAGTCAATTGAATGGAGTTTGAGAACGAATGAAGGGTTTCGGGTTGATCCGAGTGTCTGTGTGTCAAATAGGGTGTGCCTTGCACGCTGTTTGCGATCAGACCGAGGTGTTTAATGCCGTGTGAGGATGTTCAAACAATGGAATGCCTGATTTTCGTACTAGATAGTGTGAACAGATCCACGTAGTATCATTTGTTCCCTGTGGCTAATCATTTTTGACGAACATGCAGCCTTGTAAAAGATTGTTTGACTAAGTTGGAGGAAGGTGTTGTCTATTATTAATTCATTTTTTGATATCGGATGAGCCAGAAATTTAAATTGGTACTGAGAATGGACTGAAAAATTGCTTCTCGCGGATTTATAAACCGAAGTGCATAATCTGAGACGTAGATACTGACGTTCATAATAAAACAAAGAATTTTTCCAAATTTATTTACGGATCGAGAAACAATGAGGACTTCACCAATTTTTATGATATATGAAGTCACATTTTACGCTAGAGACGCGTAGAACCGGCGCCACGTGCACGAGGACCACCCGGTTCTTACGTTCCTGTCACTACACAACGATCCTCGACGCTTGAGGATCGACATCGAGCAATAAAACCCGCCTGCAATCCAAAATACCTGCAGAATAACAACACCCCACTGTTCGATGAACCCAGACCCTCGATCAAACGTGAAAGCTCCTCACCCACGATCCCAATGTCCACTCGAAACAACAACTAACGGCGACAAAACACACGGATATCAACACTCTGGACTGCCGACAGAGGTATATACCAAGAAATTAGCACGAGTCACCACCAGCAAACCCATTAAACGCGTCTGAAAGCCAGCCTAACCTTAAACTGACCACAAAAACACGTCTGACAGCCTAACCAACGGCGTAAGCAGCGACAACAATGGCAGAAATCACCGTTGCATCCGCATTCCCTCGGTTGCTCCGTTGCAGGAGACTACCTGAGTCCCTATCGAACCGCTTGTCGCGTCCTTTCACCCCACTTTGCACGCAGACCGGGTGCACGAGCAGTAAACCGCGTTAATTCTGTCGCAGGGCACCTGGTCCAGCCGGATACTGGGCCTAAAACCCGACACAGACACACAGACACTGGTCCAGAGGCTTTTACAGGCACCTGGACCGACAGGACATTTGGTAGTTAGGGGTACCGTGGTGATTATTCGAAACACGGGAGTGGAATAGGGTATCGTGGCAGGGCTATCTGCTAAAAAAATAGATTAGGAGGAAGTGTGGTGGATGATAGAGTGGTTTCCGTACCGCGAGGAAGCTCGGTGCTTCCGAGCCGAGACGATGAGCTCGTGCGCCGTCGTATTGACGTTGACGGCGGCCGAGACCCGACTGACGGAACGATTCTCTGTGTGGCGTCGCCGTGGCACAGTAACGTAGCATCCGGAAAAGCGGAGGGCACCGCGACGCCGCCGTTCCAATCCCTTTTTCTTTGTTTTCTCGCTGCCTGTTGATGACCGAAGTCTGGCCTCCAGCGATTGATCCGCTTGCTCCTTTGCTCAACCCGTACGTGCCTCACCTTCGGATCATCATCGACTCGCGATCGATCTTCTTCCAAATCCTAGGGTTTATTGATTTGTGCAAGGCTGATATGCTGGCTTTTCGGGGTTTATGGCTTTCGGATGGTTCCTTGCTGATTGGAAGGTTTTCGTGGTTCTCTTTTATGATTATACTGCTGGCAAGAATTGGGATCATGGGATTGTTGGATTTAATATTTTCCTCGTTCTTTAGGATCTTCTTTCTCTTTTCGAGCACATTCACGTGGGATTTTGAAAGTCAGTGTGTCACGTTGAATATTTGATGCAAGATCTTGAATAATTTCAGGACTTCAGGACTTTGTGTTATCATGAATACTCTAAGATATGAGGATAAGAGTTTTAAGCAAATTCGCTGCAAAAGGTTCCTTAACTAGAGGAGTAAGAAATATTGTAAATGTAACTGCAGAATTTTAATTAAAAATTAAAATATGTTTCGTTGACATTCGGTGTTTCGATAGTCGGACCAATACCACGAGAATATTCAGACTTTATGACAGTCGGGTTAAAGATTTCCAATAGGAGTAGGACGAAATAGAAGATAGTAGGACGATAGTCTGACTATCATATATCATATAAGAAAATCTTCAACCATAGACACTACAATTATACTCTTAAATGATGAAACGAGTTTCCAATTAAAGAAAATTCATTAATTGCTAATAGTTGAGCAACGACTATCATACCTATTCCTAAGAGACATCTAACAAGAGAGCTTTCAATTAATACTGGAATTACCAACCCAGTCAAAATGACTGTTCCCAGAATTTTCCTTTTTGCCATCACCAAACACATACGCCTGCTTTAAGAATAAAATTGGTAAAATAGTTAAAAATAAAAGGGACTGTAATCAATATATTCACTCATATTCATCGTATCGCTGAAATTACTATAATCTGTGAACGTTATAGTTAGGTACTCATTAAAGATCGGTAGTTCTAGTATTAAATGTATAAATAGTCCATTAAAGCAAGCTCCAGTGAGATCTCAAACTATAATCTCGAAGAACCCATAAAGTAATTCTAAGTTACTATATCAGTTACTATATCAGTTGCTGTATCAGTTTCAGCATCCCAGAGACTATAAAACCCGCATTCGTCCAATCATAAGAAATTACGATGAATCTTGGAAGTACTTCTGTTACAAGAAATTGCGAAAGCAAGTACCTTGCAAACTCGCCTGTAACTTGCCCATTAAACTTTCGCGTACTATAATCTAAAGTCACAACTGTGCCGGATAATGTGGACGACGTCGCCGGTAGCCAGCATCCAACCAGCGCACCTCTGCACCGGCTGCTTTGCAAAAATTAGGTCAGCTGTACTACCCCCACCACCACGTCCGCATATATGGCCGCGCGCACGCAGTTCTCTGTCTCTGTTGCACTTTTCAGTGGCGCGTCCCGCCGTTTGTTTAAAGAATCACGGCGCGCAGATTTCTGTGTTTAATTTTGGAGTGTCTGGCCTCTCTGGGGCTGTGACGTTGCCCGACGTCAACGAGCTTCCTGTTACCCTATCCCGTGCACCACTTCCGCTTTCCGCTGGACAAATACCCCTGCCTACTCGGATCACACGTTTGCTCTGCCCTTAATGCAAAAATCTGACAGATAGACAATGACGTCTCCTTTTTGGTCAGAAATTCTTGAGACGAAAAATTTGTTGACTGTATTTTGAGATTAATTTATTCTTTTTTGGCCCTTATATGGCGAATTTTCTGGAAATGAACGTGGATTCCAGTTTCTGAAATCGTCGTGCAATTTTTCACGTAAAAATGAGTCGAAAATATACAGCAGAATTTTTTCATATGGAGCTTCGTTTAGGTGAAAATTGAACATGAACATCTGTTGGATGCGCGTGCATTTAGACCCGCTTTGCGCTCGGTACGTATGCACTTAAATTTGCACTGTAATAGGACTTTAATTAACAGTAAATTGTAAATTTCGTGGTAGATATAGTGTATAATAGTGATTTACAAATGGTTCAAAATGAATTAACGAAAATTAGGTATAGGATAATGTGTTTTCACTGATTGCAATTTTGATTACTTGTAATAATTATTTCCTTCCTGTGATTACCTACATGAAAATACGAAACAATGATATCTAGTGATTTCGAGAGCCACGCGATAGTTCCGTCACGGTCAGCAGACCGAAGCAGATTCTATCTAAATTCATGCGCACCCAACAAATTTTCAAATTCAATTTTCTCGAAAAGGATGCCTCGTATGGAATAACTTTATTCTACATTTTTGATTCAATTTTATGTAAAGAATCGTCTCCCTACAGGTTGCACCACGATTTCGCGAAACATTTCACTAGATTTCGTTTACTTCAAAACGAACCTTGTGCTAATAGCTATGGATATTTTAATAAATATATTTAATAAAATATAGTATATGGAGACTGGATGATACAGACTGGTTGGAAATCATACTCGATATGTTTAGATTTTGTATGTTTCCAGAAAAATTTTAGACAGGAGTCTGCTTACAATTAGTATTATTTACCCAAATTGATTATTGCAGATTAATTTCATTAAGTAATTATGACTATAAGCTATAGTTACAGTATAGTTACAGAATAATTTCATTAAGTAATTATGACTATAAGCTATAGTTATAATATAGTTACAGAAAGATTTCATTATGTAATTATTACTATAATCTATAGTTATAGTATGGTTACAGAATACTTTCAGTAAGTAATTATGACTATAAGCTATAGTTATAGTACGGTTACAGAATAATTTCATTCAGTAATTATGATTATAAGCTATAGTTATGCTATACTTATAGAATAATTTCATTAAGTAGTTATGACTGTAAGCTATATTTATAGTATAGTTACAGAATAATTTCATTAAGTAATTATGACTATAAGTGAACTATAGAATATGGTAATTCATATTAAATGAATGAAATATTTATGACACTGAATTAAATACATATATAATGTTATGTGTGTGCACAAATTTTGTGGTTTTTGTGGATTTGTAAGAAAATTGTACGAAATTAGCTGAATTTCAGATAATTACGTGCTTCTTTTGTGAAAAATCGGCGAAGAGATTAGATTATGCTCGTCTCGTTGCCATTCGAGAGCGTTGTCGACGTTGAAGAGTGAGCACTCGCGAGTCGGAAATATCTGAACGAGGGCGATAAACCGCGTTACGCGAGAAGAAAAGGAAACGAATGGCTCTGGTTAACTACACTGGCACCTGACAGCAACTGTCGTAATCCCTAAACGTAGGGGTGGTAAATAATGCGAAGGGGTTGAGGTAGCTCGGACGACTTTATGTTGGGTAATTGAAAAATTTTGTTGGGACATGTAAGAAATAAAAGGGTGACCATAAATAAAGATGTAAAGGGAGCAAACAAAAATGAAATAAAACATAGTGGATGAGAAATGAGGCTTAGAATGAACATTAAAAGTACGATGGAATTTTTATTTAAAGCCATTTCCTTTTAAATTAGAGAATCTTATTATCATATAAAATTTAAAGGAATGCAAAAATAAAAGGAGAACAGGAAATGTAGAAAAATATATAATTGACCAATAACCAATATCAGATTTTTGCTTTCTTTTTCTTTTTATGAGTACAATCCAATGTTCCTGTAACCTACAATATATTTAATTAAAATTATTTATTATACATCGTAAAGATCATGATACCATTTTAAACCGGAAATATTGACATCATCTCTAGCCAACTCAATAATTGGAGGATGGCAAAAGATAAAAGGTAATAAAAGTAAGAATAATTAAAATTCGTGGGAAACATTTTTTATTAATTTTATTAGAAGTTATATTTTGAAATACTGTTTGTGTATACATATGTATGTTTAAACATTCGTATCAATTTTTTCACAATTTTTATGTCTGTAGCGTTTTTTTATTCGATGAAATACCAGCTTGGTCTCAAATTTTGAGCTGCTAAAAGCGTACACAGTTTTTATCACAGAGTAACAGATTTTTATTTAACCGAAAGCAGGATAGTTTGAAACGACAGCGAGCGTTTTACTGTAGATCAATTTCGTTATCTGCTTTCGTTACAACAGTGAACGATGAAAATGGTGGAAGTTCACAGTTTACGGTCCTCAATATACCATTCAATTTTCCAATGGCTTCATTGTATTTTGACTGCAGGCTTCCATGAAAATTCCATGTGATCCTTTTGTCAGGAAAACTGACGATCTCGTAACTGCGCAAGTCTATCATCCCAGTGTTGTATCAGGGATCTCGTTTAATTCGCCAAACTTTTTCTCACAATATTCAATAAATAAACTTTTATTTAATTTATATGGCAACTACCGCGAATTTTTTAATTATTAAAAGATATTTGTGACATCGAAGGCTTTGATAATTAATTAAATTCTCCGTAATTAAACATTCATGTAAATATAATAGTAACTCCACTTAAACATATTTTATCCAGTTGAAGTTTCAATACTAGAAATTATTGGCGTAATGATAAAAATATTTTTAAAATTCTTTTGAATTAATTATATCTTATCCTTCTTTTTCTTCTCTTGCTACCTTTTTTCAATTTCCTTATGACAATTTTTGTATAGTTTATAGGGGTGTTCTGGGAATTCGAGATGAATAGAAAATTAGGCAAAGGTTATGGAAATTTGAAGCATCCACAGTGAAACTTGACGTTCTTTATTCGTAAATAGTTTAAATTTTGGAGCAAGTTACTAGGCAAATATGTAAAATTCACCATTTAATTCCCCCCTCGTCGCGGTACGTTTAATAATTACCAAGGTCGAAAATCGATAGTGAGACGAGTTAATTAATCCGTTTTGCTCGATCTAATTAACAGACTAACTTCCTGCTCAATTCGTTTAACGAAACGTCGTTTTCATTTGAAAAACAGAGAAGAACAAAGGAAACGACAATTTTTTTTTTTTCTTTCAAGCAACAAGTTAATTATAAACAGAAGTTGATTTAAATTATCCAGCATGTTCTTTAATTGTAACAGGTAGCGTTCACTCTTAAAATGTTTAATTCGTGGAGTATATACGATCTAAACTTTAAATAATTTTGCACGGTCCTTTCTCCTTGAGCACGTGATTTAAAATAGAATTTAACAACGGATTAGGCATGCTACTTTTTCAATGGTTGGACTTGTTTGCGTAGTTTCCGTTGTGAGAAAGTTACAAAATGTTCCTATTGACTGGTTAGAAATGGAAGTGGTAACGAGCAGTGAATATGAACAAAGTTCAGAGAGTAGTTATATGAAAGCTTTAGGCGAGTGAAGAAAGTTGGAGTGTGTAACTTTTCCCAAATTTTATGAAGATTATTCATACTATTCTATGCTATTTTATAATAATTTATATAATAATTATATAACATTTTATAGTCATTTATATGATATTTATATAATATTTTATAGTAATTTATGTAATTCGTAGTAGTCTATAATATTTATATTAATTTATATTATATTATTTCGATTTCATATATTACACTTAGTTATTACTTTAACTATAACTTCGTACTTCATACTCCAATCTTTGGAATAATCTAATAGATTTGAAGATAACTGCCTCTTCTAAGATTCTCACAAAATGTTATATTTCTTAATATCTAAATTGCTCTTTCTTAATATCTAAATCATAAATTCTCAAACAATAATGAGAAATTTATCAAGTTTCAAATTTTGATGAAACAATATCAAGTTTCATAATTGCGCCTCAATTTCGACCTTGAAACGAACCTAACCGTAATATCCAGTAGTTTAAAGATCTTCCCTGAATGTTCTATACAGGGTGTCCCAAGACAAACAATATAATTATTCAACAGATAATTCATCAAATCTAGCATCAAATATGAAGAAAGTAAAGAAAAAGGAACAATAAAATTCATTCGATTTCGAGTTTGAAAATTCATAATTTACCCTCAACTGATTTCGAATATCCTGTATGATGGTTGAAATAGTATCAACAACCATCATTCCAAACTCCATCTTTTGAACCTTCGAGAACGATTCAACCAAAAGTACAAAGAACTTCGTTTATACGAATCATTGTTTATCACATAGTATACTACAGTATACTAGATAGTACTATGCTATCACAGTATACTACGTAGTACTATACTATCACAGTATACTGCATAGTACTATACTATCACAGTATACTACATAGTGACACTAGCTACTACATAACCACAAGTCACTATATGACCACGATATACTAGTACACTATATAACCATACCTATTTTCAAAGCACCCGGTATAACCTCGAATTCGCAATACATAATCTCCATTCGTCACATAGGAACTTATCGAAAAACAATAACCATTCTGAGCCACGGTCTCCAATATGTTCATCGGACAAGTACAAGACGTTTCAATCGACAGACGCGTTACATAAGGAAAACACCGTCCTTCGAGGCAGTTCTCGGCTGGATAAAGCGGAAATGCACGCGTGTGCCCAGCAAATTGTGTCAATCTTCGCGGTAGATAGCCGTGTTATCATTTCCTACGTCACACAAGTGGGTAATGGACGGCCGGCTAGCCATTAGATCTGTCAGTTCTACTTAAGGCGACACGTTGGTCACGTGACGTGAGTTATGGGACACGCGAGCGACCTGCACGCGAGTAGTTCGCGTGTCCGGCGTTAGTCGATGGGAAAAACGTGATTGAGACAAACGATACCAGAGAGGGAATATCTCATCGTTCCTTCTGTCTCTGGACCGACGTTAAGAGTTAAGAATCGGACGTAGTTGGTCGTGGAGATTTGAGGAATTTTTCAAACGTTGCTACCTTGTACTTTATACGAGAACTATTATGGAAGAAATGGTTACCTGTTCAAACTAACCTAGTTAATCAATTAACACTTTTTGTATATGAAATTAAAATGGAATTATTAAAATATGATTTTGGATATGTGGACAAAGGATGAGGGAGTATGGTGATATTTGGAAAAGAAGACTTCCTTTTCCAAAGGTCTTTATTAGACTAACGCCTCTTCGGTTAGAAAGGTTCGACACCCCTCGACCTATCGTTTTGTAATCAATAGGCATGAGCATTTTAGACGTGAACAGTCGGAAACTCTGCCTGTTTTTTGACTGTTTACGGCGTCTATTCTAAAAATCGCTTACAAATAATAATTATGTTACTATATGACCTAGTCTTCCGACAAAATAATTATATATACGTAGAATTGGGACGAGTGCGGCCCTTAATGAATGTAAAGAGTATTTGGGACCTAAGACAAAAGTGACAGCATGCAAGAGGATCGATTTTAAGGAATATTTACAACAGAATCGAGTACAAACAATGAGCAAATTCAAAAAATTCATCTAGAATAATTAAAGTACCTGATCTACTTAGGGCGAGGTTACATGTGAAATACCTGATTGAAGATGAAAGCCTGCGTATGAAAAAGGACAGAGTGTAAAGTCAAATAGGGATGCAAGGATGCTCGCGAATCAGTTTTAAGTTAAAAATCTAAATGTTGTCAATATTAAAAGTAAGTTTGAAGTCAGCAGAGCTGGAAGTTAAAAGCATTGACAGTCAGTTTGAAGTCAGCAGAGTTTTAAATCAGAAGTCATCGAGGTCAGCTGGAAGAAAATGGTGAAATAGTTGCATAGTCACTATTGTACTACATTAATCCGTTATTTTATTAGTAAATCTTATTTTGTTCTATTAAGAATCGCGATATTATTCTGGTCGGTGCCACCCAATAGTGATCCTAAATATATATGTAGGAATGGAACGAGGGTAGTCCTGAAGGAATGTTAAGGGTGTTTGGGACTTAGGACGAAAGTGACAGCATGCAAGAGAATCCATTTTAAACGATATTTATGACAGAGTCGAGTGTGAGCAACGAGTGATAGTTTAGGAATGTACCTGGTTCACATAGGGCATGGTTACATGAGAAATGCGTGACTAACCCTTTCGCTGCTACGGGTGACTATAGTCACCGGTCACAAGACGCCACCCACACACGATGGGTGACTATAGTCACCGGCCACAAAAATTAAGTCCTAAATTAAGACAAATACTCCCGTTTCGTTTAACTCCCTTCGCAAAGAATTGCAACCACTATTGCGATGATCGTTCTTTCTTTTTCTTTTCCTTTTTTTTCAAAAGACTTGTCCCCGAATTCTGAACACTACGCGCGCCTAATGTTTCCATCTTTAATACTACTCTTCGTTTTACGGAAGGGACTCTGCAGCAACTGCCACCATAGCGAAAGTGTCAAGAAAGAAAGCTTGAGTACGAACGAAGACAGTGTGCAAGGTTAAAATAAGGGTGCAAGGACGCGGAAAGTCAGTCTTAAAGTCATTTGCGAGTAGAAGTAAGTCAAAGGTCAGTCCTGAGGAAGTAGTCAGTCGAAAAAGTTGTAAGAAAGTTGTCAGTGTGACAGAAAAAGTGTTGTAAACAGCGTGATAGTGAAGGGTTGAGTGAAATCATGGTGTATAGTTGTTACTTTGCGTTACTCTATTAATACAGCCCATTTTATTAAGCATTACAGTATCACTATAGTCGATCCCTCTGAATAGGATCCAACGTATATATAGAAATATTTATTGCTAATTAAAAGCTTCGTAGAACACGTGATATAATATTCAATATTGGAAAATGGTGGATAAAATTGGACCTTTGTAGTCCACTTGCCTCTTCAGTAGTGATATATATCTCAGAATATTAATACAAATTATTGTGGGAAATTATGGGATAAGTTTGGACGAATGAGTAAGGACTTTTGTATTAATGCAAACGACAAACGTACATTTGTATGTAGCTTTAAGTCGATAAGCAGAGAGACGTCGTGACATAATTATCGCTTAGACGACGCCGCCTTTTAACGACAGATATTTTTGGAACATCCACGCATTTGTGTTATTACGGGGCTGTCGGGGTTTCAATCACTACATGTATCTATAAAAGCGTGGAAATTTATAACGAAATTCTCAAAATCTCGTGTTTAAAATTTTACAAGCAAAGGTTTATTAAAAAACTTTCGCGATAAGGAAGAAAGTGAGTGAATATTTAAATTCTTTTCGTGTACTTTCTAAACGTCCTTTTGACAAACTTTTATTCGTACGTGCGAGATATGTCAGGTATTTTTTCGAATTTTTCTTTCTGCTTTTTTTTGTTTTCGTTGCGATGCGAAATACGCAGCTGTCAATAAATTCGCGCTGATCGTTCGTTCTTTTTCGAATCCACCGGCGATTCTTCTGTTTTGACTGGGCAAATAAATCGAGTGTCATTGTTCCGATGTAATGATCACAGGAAGAATCGACGGGACTAAACAAGTACACAAATGCTCCATGAAAAATCATCGTTTCTGCTGGAGGGCGTGCTTCGGGACACACTTTGAAGTCTAGACAGGTAGGGAAGTGAGGGGTGAGCTTGAAAGCTCGGTAAATAGCAATTAAAAATCTGCCTGGGACGCTTCATTACGTATTCCTCATGGAAACACCTCTTTTTATTGCATAATCGACGATTTTCTACATTTTTTCGTGTCTATTGTGTAGAATGTTTAAAGTCTTATGTAATATCTTCCTGTCACATTATTGACAGTTCTTTGCATAACAAGATTTTTATTTTTCATCGTTCTTGCATAATGTTCATTTATATTAATTTATATAACACTGTTTCTATAACTTCTATTTTTTTTTCTTTTTCTGGTAATATTAAAAGAATTATTTTTCGCATTCCTTTTTCTACAACAAATTTTTGTTTCCTTTCCTGTTTTCTCTGTAACGTTCTTTTATTTCTTCATGCTACACCTTTTATACTTTTTTCGTTTGTGTAAAATATCTTTCTCATATAACAGTAAATTCGTTCACACATTTTTCGAATCCACAAAATAATATTTTTTGTAATTCTTTTATTTATACCTCTCATCGTTTTATTAAATAATCGACTAATTTTTATATCGTATATCCTTATACAGTATCAGAATATTATCTATGACAAAATAATTTGAAAAAATTATAACGCGATTTTGATTGCATGAATAATTAATACATTGAAATTCAATGAACGTAATTTTCAGCATAATTCATATTTCATTAAGGATATTACAAAATGACCGATTTATAATCGCGTTTAAATTACTCAAAATCGAATCGAATTTTCGTATATCTGAAATTCGATTATCCAACTACTCGTTTATTCCATTAATGTCATTTGCAGTAATGGTACACTTAAATTGTAGTACTATACATTACTATAGAAATTCCAAATTTGATATGCAAAATTTTATTCACATTTTAACATTATTTTAATTACTCCCTCGAAATTTTTTTAAAAATTCGAATTGATGGGACAATCATAACTACGAAACCTAACAAAAATTCTTTTCAAATGTTACAGGAGTTGCTTCCAGTGGATACTAGTGAGTTTAGTGATACCTTGGGCTACTATTTACAAGCAGCCTTCTTCACGGCACGCTTCATTGCCTCGTGGAATTCGTCGTCGTAAACAAACCCAGGTAGTTGACCCGCCTCGACTTTTCCCTGGCTCGCAAATATGTATAAGCGGAACGCGATTCGTTTTCAGTTGTGGTTTGTCTCTCGACCAACGAGGACGTCGTTGACATTCACATTCGTTTCCTACGAATAACTGCCTCGAAAATTGACTTTAATTGAGTCTGCTAATTGCGTTATCTCGTACTTTATTTAACAAGTGCGGTGCTTTAAATTTTCCTCCTTATTGTATAAACACGGTGTTTGCGAAGAAGGAAGATGAAGACCACAAGAGGGAGATGGAAGCAGTAAACGATAGCATCATGGATAATACGTAATGTAAGTAGAACATTTACTGCAGCTATTTTTAAACATTACATATAAAATTTATTTAGAGTCTTTTTATTAATATTGTCTTGTTATATTATTTTTTAACGAGATGTTTTAATATAATTTTTTAAATAAATTCATTTGTTGTTTAGCTACTATACTTTTAGTCATTAGATAACTATATATTAGTTATAAAATATATAGATATTTATTAGATTATTTTTAGACATTATGTATAAAATTTATTTAGAGTCTTTTTATTAATATTATTTTTTAACGCGATTTTTTAATATCATTTTTCAAAGTAATTTAATTTATTAAATAACGTGTTGACGTTATTTGAATAGGATAGTAGGCAGCAATAAATAGTAGTAAATTATATGATCAAAAATAAATACATTATGGTTTATAAAATCTGCGATAGGATGATCGATCATTATATATTAGTAGAGCAAATTTTAATCTTGGTAAGATATAAATTAAAGGAGGATTTTTAAAACTACTGGAGAAGGCTTAATAATTTAATGAAAGAAATTTCCACATTCCAAATTCCATATTACAATCTGTGCTTGTACAAAATTACCCAGACATGTGCGAATTTCACGCAGTTTAAGCTTGTTATTCGAGTCAGGTTTACTTAACCTAGAGCAATTATCGTGCGGTTGTAGTTACGAGACGCAAACCATTCAAGAAAGTTGAGCAAAATAGAAACGTAGGACCTTATATTAAAACAGTGTGATCAATCGACGCATACAGGAAACTTTAATCATGTTCAGTAATTATCAAGTATAATTTAAAAACATTGTTTCACTTATACATTCATTTTGGTCTATTTAAAAACATTTTAAATAATTTTTCGGAAATTTGGAATCTCACCGTTTAAAATTCAAATGTCGACGGTCTCACACTTAAAAATTTGTACTGATTACTCAAACTTTCAATACTCATTACTCGAAGACTCAATAATTTGAAATTTTCCAAACTCGATAGCCACATTGCAATAGTGTAAAATTTCCAAAAGCCAAAGTTCACAAACCTGAGTATCAAAAATCTCAAAAGTCCCTAGGATTCAAAGACAACAATCTCTTAACCTCTACTTACATAACTTCAAAGTTACCTCCATTCTAATTTTTATTCTACAGGAACTCAGCATTAGAAACTCGTTACATTAAATATGAAATTTTCAAATAATGTACATACAAATTTTTCGGTTTCCACTGATGAAAATAAACCACCTTCTTGGATATTCCACATCAATAACCTGATTTTGAAAATACTCTCGAGTCGACATTCTTCATAGCTCTCGTGACCTTCTTACGAAAAATAATAAATAAACCGTGTTGCTGGATGTCTCGAACATCCACACGTTTCTCTATAGCTTTTCAGTAATTCATAAACCTAGAAAATATAGCCTAACCTCTATTAAGCAATGGCTACCACCACCAGATGGTCTTGCCCTTTTCCTTCGTTTTTTGCACGCGTTGTCCGTCCAGAAATAGTATCCGTTCGCGTTCTGCGTGTGACTTGCTCGTCAGACCGATAATCAAGAGTAAATAAAGGCAAAAATAGCAGGTTCAGGAGTTCTGGACCCAGTCGAGGGGAGCTCCTACGGCAGATCAAGTGTAACGAACGAACCTGTGTATGTGAGCTCGCATGGGTTTCTCATGTACGTGTACGTGTGCGAAAGACTGAATTATTACACAGTTCTTTTCGAGCAGGAAAACCGGTAGCAAGGTATTTTCATGGGAAATTCGCGGTTGTTTATAGAGAGACAGACGGTGGACAGGTATTTTATTAGAGAATCGCAAAAAAATGCGAATTGAAGTGGTAAAAGCTTTGTTATTTCTCGAGTGCTTACTCTTTTTTATCATTCAGCTGTACAGGTTTTCTTTTCATTTTCTTACGTGTGCTGAATATACGACATTTTTTGATCTTTTAAAACTGAGAGAAGGCTAAAAAATATTTAGAAATTCGAAATATCTCGCGTGAGATTTTTAATTAGTACGAATTTTCTTAAGTAATTTTTCAACGGGGAGGTTGATATACTTCATTTACATATAAATCAGCCATTTATTATCAAAATTAAAACGCGTGCAATGAATTAATTTGACAAACTAATTAACACGATATACACGTAATGCCCACTCGAATGTGAAATGCGGATTAAAAATCGCGAAATTTTAAATAAACTGCAGAATAATTCGTATTAAGAACCTGTGAAAAATCTTATAGCCTACTATGAAATTATGTATGAAAACTAATATTAGCATACGTAGCCTGTTCAACAAGTAATGAGGTTGTATGAATTAGGTTCGTAGCCTCGATAGAAACAAGTACAATAATATCAAGCTGCTATAGTCTGCAAAGTTTAATTTAAGTACCCATGGAATGCATAATACATGTAGTAATCTTCACTATATTACTTGTAGAAGTAGAGAGTATTAAGTTATATGGCATTTCGACGTCAATTAGAGCTATAAGTAAATTCATTGGGGCACTTCCACGATGTATAGTTCAACACAAAGCAACACAAAACTCTCATTCTCCTCTTTACACAATGGCTACCCAAAACTAACACATGCCTCTATCGTGCACACAGTATATACTAACACCCGCACATTCTCTCTTCCTCTATCCCACATTCCCTTTCACTTGATCCAGGCAAGCTATGCAAACATTCCCAGGACACATTTGATCACGTCTGCTCAGGAACTTTGAGTAGCTATGCACTCTTCTTTCACGTCGCAATCTCAAGCATTCTGTCCTTACATGCACGTCTGATACTTGAAACTCGGGCACTCGAGAAATAAATATTTATACTAATTTCTAGCTACTATAATTTATCTCGTTCACGTGTGCAACTGATAGCCTATATTTGTAGCTAATATAAGCTGCATTCTATAGTTCGATTAATATACACTGAATATGGTACTTTCATTAATATAGTTTGAATCTGATAGTCCAGTGGATATAAGCTCCATCTGATAGTCTAGTCGATATAGTCCGAACCCGATAGTCCACATAATACATACTCAATCTGATAGACTGGTTTATATAGATTGAATTTGATAATTTGGTTAAATGGATTGTACTGATGGTTCAGTTAGTGCAGAATAAATCTGATAGACTGGACGATATAAACTTCACCTTATAGTATAATCGATACAGAGTGGATCTGATAGCATAGTTTATATAAACTAAATCTGATAGTGTAATTGCTGCAGGCTGAGCCTAATAGTATAATACCTACGTCCTAAATCTGATAATCTAATTGCAGCAGATTAAAGTTAATAATGCAATTGATAACCTAGCTGGTAGCCTATAAATACACAGCACTAACAATACCTTGCGTGTGTACGTGTAATAAATGTCCTGTCATAAGCAGAAGATATCGCAGTACGGTTTTATATCGTTGGTTCCAGTAATTTATGACACAACTGATAGTTTTGATACAGACCACCGGTATAGCGAATTTTTAAAATCGGTCAACAGTCAAAGTAATCGTGTTTCGAGTGTCTGGGCAAAGGAATTGAAATATGTGCACATAAGAATCACGAATCTTGGCCAGGGTCGTACGAAGAAATTTTTAATGCAGGATCAATGTAGCTTCTATAGTATATTGAAATAGAAATTTCGATTTGTATCGCGACTTGTTTTTCCCGTTTCTTTATTTGTGGAAATAATGGCGTTTGCAGATTGTATAACTTTCTATTCTGGAAGTCGACGGTAACTATAATTAACAACGAAACAATAGAATAACAATTATGATTTTGCTTAATTAGATACCCTGCATCTCACTTCCAATTCTCTTTCAATTCCTAACTAATTTCCTTTCTCTATCATGCAATTTCTTCTACTCACAAAATTATAAAAATATTAAAACACGTTCACCAGAAAGCCTGAAATGATGTGTAGCTCTAGAACATACGAGATTCTTGACAATTTTATTTAAACACTCTTCTCTCACACGTCCTAATTCAAGGCCAAATAATTTCTATTTACGTATCAGACACGCTGATTCAAATAACGTTCATTCGTTTCACATAAACTGTATCATTTTTACATATTTAACATTAGCAATTATTCAGTTTGCAAGTAAAATAAAATTATTCGTAACTCGTCACATCTTTCATCGTGTACGATCCTGAAACACTGTACACTGTACCCTAAATTGACCCAAATACCGAGGTGTTAAATAGTGCCACTACTCCATAATTTAATTTACAAGTTGGCAATGATATAGTCTGGACTATAATGAAAATTCGATCAGTAGGTGCTAATTTTCATGATACAATCTGTCCACTGAATAGAAACTTTTTCCATGCACCGTCACGAGTAGCAACACGTCGATAGGTAGCTTAAATAATAGAAAATTAACGTATTCGTTGCACGGTTAAGCGAATTAAATCCACGTCAGTCATGAATGACTAGACAACGAATATCGGATTATTGGAAACTCTCGGGCTGTAATTGAATTTAGACTGTAGCGAACTAAATGAAATAGAGGAAGTGAGATGGATGGTTGGTTTGCTTCTTACTGAGATCACATGCTTGACTGATGCATTAATGCATTATCTTTGCAGCCTCCGGTATTTCCAGGCGTTATTTACTCAGTATGTCAAAATATGCTGACATAATTGCGTTTAGTTGCTGCTTCGTAACGAGGTTTCGTCAGTTCGATATTTCTCAAATAGTTCCAGACGAGTATGTACGATACTCTGCGAGAAGAATTTAATAAAAGCGTGAGTACCAACACCGGGATCCTGTTTTTCAATAAAACAGTGGACTATCTGAATTAATTAATCAAATATAAAGTGAACTTCGGTTTAGTTCACCTATTGGTATTGTTTTCCTGTTATGCTTCAATTAATTCTCTCTCAAATAGAAAAATCAATTGCATTACAATTTTGATTAATCGCATTATATTACATTATTAGTATGATAATGGAATTTGTTGCTGATGATGGGAATTATTCTGTGTAACAGTTAAAATTTGTGAATATTATTGGTATTGCAAATTTTATATTTCATAATACCGTATATTTTATAAGGTATCATGTATTATATATTCTAGAAAAATATATGTATAATTAATTAATAGATATAATAATATATTATAATTGTAATAATTGAAATTATTACAGTATAATGTAAGATATTATAGAAATTAATTTATATTATAAGTATAAAGAATATTTATATCACCTCAGTCTCCTATGAAAGCGGATATTTCTTCAAACTCAAATATAGCGCCACTAAATTTGCTGGAAGCATAAATTTAGCGTTTGGAAGAGGTTATGTAAATATTGGAGGAGTAGGTTGGCTAGATTCAAGACTGCTGACTTTTCATTAAAACATTAACCCAGAGGCAAATCGAAGATGCTGTCGATAATAATGTTTCCGTAGATATTATCGAACATAATTCACAACTAATAGAAAAATTTAACTGACTGTAAACCGCTCCATTATTGACACCTCGAAAATTTTAAATAGCAAAAGTAAAGAAAATAAATAAATTAATATATATATACAAGATAAATAAGTAGAATAACCACATTTTCACCTAAAATTAATAAATAAATAAATAGATAAAATATATGTACATACAGTTTTCATATGTGTTACTACTTGTTACGAAATTTTATGCAATAGTAAAAAATACTCATAGAAAGGCTGAATGAAGATAAACACCTGAAACGTATACCAAACCCATTATTTCATTTAAAGAAAGTAATAATCAATGTCTAATAGTCGTTTATATCATCTTGAGAACTTATTTATTAGTATTTCTTGCGATATAGTACTCATTAATTAGCATTTCTTGCAATATAGTACTCATTCGTTAGTATTTCTTGCGATATAGTACTCATTAATTAGCATTTCTTGCAATATAGTACTCATTCGTTAGTATTTCTTGCGATATAGTACTCATTAATTAGCATTCCTTGCAATATAGTGCATAGCCGTTAGTATCTGTTGTAGTAGCAGCAGAAGACTATTAGCATGTTTCAACTACGCGCGCTTAGTGTTGTACGCCACCAATTCCAAGATGGCACCATTAGCCCTCCAAGAATTGCATTACACGCCCACGTTTTCTCTCGCCTGGCGAATCCATCGTAATTACACGTGTTCCACATTTCTTTATTTTCTGTTCTACATCTGCCTCTAACGTATATAACATTCACGTGCAGTTCGTAAAGAAAAATCCTTCATGCATGAAAATCAAAGATGAGTTCCTTTGCAGGATAATCTAAAATCTCTTGTATCAAAAATAATTTATAACCTGATTTTATATAGATTATTATTCTTTTGGGCACCTAAATAGTATAACAAATAAATTATTTCCCAAAAATAACCGAAAAATTGTTTAATTTTAGAACTAATAATTAAATTTGACAAAAATATTCTTTCTATATATAGTTTCCTAAATTTATTAAAATATATATGCAAATCGTGTAATAAGGATATATTATAGAGGAACTGACATAATTTCTATTATGACGATTCAATATTTTAGAGTATTATGGATTTGAGTAAAGAATGTTTGAAAAATATTATGTATAGTTAATTAACAGTCATAGTAATCTTCACAAGGCACCGCAAGCATAAATAATATACCAGAGAATTGATTAAATTTGACGCACCTCTTAATTTATTTCCGCAGAAACAACAGATACTCGAAATTGTGGTGACGATTAAAGAAACTTCCCGAATTAATTTCTCCAAAGATGGCTCTAGGAACACTGGCCCAAGATATTTTACAAACGCGCTCGCCGTCAAAGTTACACGAGCGGAACGCAATTTTGCAGAGCTTTCCGCTCGAGAAATGTCGATGCTCGAAACTTTTCCTTTGTCTCCCTCTTTCTCGACGAAACGCCGGAATATTCCAGAGGTATCCTGCTGTCTTTGGTATTAATTTTCTTTGCATATTTATCCCATTCCATTTTTCTTTTCCTCATAATTGAGATAAAAATGGCCGGAAAAATTGGACAAAGAGAAAGAACAGGGTTGGGTGGCTTCAATTGTGGTGTTGAATGGAGTTTCGTGGAGTGATAGATGGTTGTTGTTATTATTCCCCTTAATAGCGTAGATAAATGCCAAGGCTATAGGATTCGGTATGACGGAGTTACACTGAGAATAATACAGTTGAGTCTCGTTAAACTTCAGACCGTAAAACTTTTAACATAAACAACATAACTAAATTCCTTTCTTTGTAGAAATAAAATTTTTTAACCATAATGGTAAATAAACGTGTCTTACGAGAAAGGGTAATAAAATTTTGTACAATTCGTTAGAAAATTATGTATAGGTAATTAAAAATGATTATTAAAAGTTTTCATTAATAACAGAATTTTAAAAAATAAGCAATATTTTATGTTGGCACTAAATACACTGTGCAGCCTGAATTAATCTGTTTTGATTTGTAATGCGGTTCCCATAAGGTACATAAAAGGCTCGAACAGCTCTCCAAACATTGTTCAACAGAACCATTTGGCGCTGAAATTGTATTCGACCCAGTAATTCTATTTTAATCCATATAATGAAACAGTATAACGAAAAGAAACAAAAATTCATTGAAAGCTCTAGAAATAATAAATTTCCGGTTTTCTTTTCAATTATTGCGAATGTTTCATTTTTGGTTAATTAATTTTTTAATTATAATTAACACTTTAATTATGTTACTCTCCACATTACGTTTCAATAGTCTCGACTCGATCATGATCATACGTGCGGATTGATATTCAAACTGGGATGAATATCGCAATAATGTTTGCAAATTGCCGCAAGAGTACGCAATCGATTCGAGACATCGGTGCGTTCGAGTGTGATAAAATAACAGAGTTGGCATCGACAGAGAACTCGCTGAGAACGTGAATCAATTATCGAGAGCAGCATTTATTTATTTCGAATAATTATAATTTGACGTAATGATGGATTGATTTTCTGCTAGAAAAGAATACCTGTCATTGCATAATGGGACGAAATGATACTTTATGGTTATTAACAACGCGATATACAAGGTACAAATATATTCGAATAAATTGTATTGTTATCGTAGAAAATTATGCTTCACTTTACAGAATGAAAGTATATTTATTTGTATTATTTAATAACCAGAATAATTTGAATATTTTACGTTATTGAAAATTGACAGTGATTACGAGTTTCGTTATTTTACGATTTCCTGGTTCTCGTTCTCGCTTACGCCCACTAGGTAAGAATCACCAAAAATATTAGAATAGCTATAAAGGTATATCGATAACCTTTCACAATAGCAGAAACTGGAGCGAATGAAAAAAGCAAGCTTGCGTGCCTTTTTCTTGTAGTTATTCGCATTATTGCTTCCCTGGGTTCGCAAGAGTACAATTTCCATGGGAGTCATTGCAGCGAATTAGAGCAATAGATTGTTTTGAAAGATCGTTTTACAAATGGAGCAACATTAATGACGTGTAACAGAGGGGAGAAAGGAAACAGCTTGGACCATTATTGCTGGACTCCAGGAATAACCGAGCGACAGAGAGACAGCTCGTTACCTACCAAGATGTGAAAGGGAGAACGAAATCGCCATTACCAGCACAGCGATTGAAGACCAAGAAAGAATAAGATAGAAAAAGCGTCAGTTTTTCGAGACAATTTGAGCGAATTTAATCTCTAAGCTGATATATATCACGAAAGAAATAATATAATGTTTTTACCTTTAAATCACGTGATATTAAAATCGGGAATGAAAATATGTATAAGAAATACCTATTATAATTCAAAAAATATAGATACTATTTTAAGCAGTACATATATTACAGGCACCAGACCGTTATGTTTTCTTAATCACGAAAATAACAATATGTAATGAATAAAAATGTATTGAACTACTGTTCATATGTGTCAGCGAAGTTAATTAAATTTGAACTAAAAATTCACCTAGAAGTATGTCGAAATTTTTCTTAAAGTTACACTTATTAGATAGAGTGAAGCTTACTCTTGAGAACGCATTTTGTTTGAAGTCAATATCTCAATCCGTTGCCGCGCTACTGAGCTTCAAATTCTTACCCGTTCCGTCATCATATACGGGCGGCCGACTATATCTGTATAACCCATTTTGTTCAAGAAGCGTATACTTACGTTGCTACTAGCAATAGTGAGAACCCGCTGGCTCAGCGACTATCAGTGACTAGCGTACGCGAAGTATAGTGGGTGTATGGGCGAGAGAGAGAGGACCGAGCGCACGAGAGCAAGATACACATAGTCGTTGCATTAAAAATTACAGTTCTCTTTAAACGACGATATCTCGAGAACGGATCGTCGTATCGACACGATTTAAAAAGCATCTTAAAGAGGAAACATCAGCGACACCGTGTTCTAAGTTACAATTCCCTATGTATACAAGTGCCTAAATTACAGGGCGGTGAATATTATTATATTTTAATAACTCTTTAATGCATCTGCTGCTCGTTAATACTGGTCGAAACGGGTATTGCTATTATTAACTATTTGACAACGCGTGTTATTCGGTACTGTTGAGTGTGCATTGAGAACAGTGACTGACAGAGGTTCTATGCAGGCTGGGTTGAAATGAATTATTGAAAGGCAGATGCGGATCAGTAAGTCTTTTTGATGTGCTGCTTTGTGATTTCGTTTCGACACTAGCTTTAATGTTGACTGAAGGATCATCATCGACCGATCTGTAATTTCCAGAACCACTTTGCAATAAATAGTGTACAAAGTAAATGCAACAACGTTACATACGAGATCTCAAACAAAGAACGAAGATAAAAAAGGAAAAATATAAAGGATTAAAATGAAAGCATTGATAGTAATAAATAAAACACAACAAAATAGTATCTCTGTCTACATTCTGCATTTTACTGGTGTTCTGCGAATCTCGATTTAACACCCAGAAGAGGAACTTGCATGAAATAGTCCTTTCAGTTTCAAGCATTTGAAACTCGTAATCACAGTTAGGTCCCTCCAGGCACTCGAACGATGCATAATCGTTAGCGAATCGTGCAATCGAGACAACAAGGCCTGCATTCGGTGAAATAGAAGCCCCGAAGAGACGGTCAAGGGTCGATATAGGAGAGAACGCTTGCGCGGTTTGCTTTTCGTCCTCGGTTCCACACTAATATCGCGAGTTATCGCTCGTTAACGAGGAACCGCGCTCGAAACGCGTTCGATCGATGCTTGCAATTCGTTTCGATGCGTTTTACCCGTTCGTGGGTTTACTGCAGCCCGAAGGCTTGGTCGCGTCAGAAATTGAACCAGATTTTCGACTTCTTAGAGAGACACGATCAATGAAAGAAAGAACGATGGGATCTGTAGACCCTATAGGCTGATGGGTGAATTATTTGTAATATTGGTTGCAATAGTAATTCAAAGGGAAAGTCAAGCTGTATTAACATATCAATATTGGTTATTTCGAAAACTATTTGCATTTCATATGTAGGTTCATTATTATGAGAATTTGATTCCATTCGTAAACTGGAGTAAATTCTAAAATTTCATTCATGTTAACTTTGAAAATCTCAAATAAAATTGGTTATTACACATTGTTTTAATATGGATATTATTATTATATTATGGATAATTATATACGGATATCCTATTATAATAGGAGCTCTATGCCAAGTGTTTGGGACTTTACCAGGGCTTTTTATTAAAATATACATGTATTTATCAATAAGTCAAGTAGATGAAAACGAGATGTGTATAAATAATTCATCAGGGTAAATTAGAGTGATATGAAAGTTTTATTTCCTAGTAATTTAGTATCAATTGAGTATACGTGAAATTTTAAATAAGTCACATTAATTATACCACTCTTGGAAAATTACGTTTAGAATGTTTAAGCATTCATGAGTATTCATTGTATATTCATAACGCAGTCAACATTCGACGAATGAATAGTTAACTCACTTTGAATGTAATAAAATGGTTACTACACACGAGTCAACAAGAGAGGATTTAATAGTAATATTTTTCGGAGAAATGCATAAAACCAAAAAAATTCTTTGATATCAAAAAAAAGGGCTAGGAAGTTGCAATATTACCACGAATATTAAATTACAGTACACAACAGTACACTACGTGTTGTAGTTATAGTATTACATGCTTGTTATTTCACTCTACCTACATGCAGCAATACCGAAAGTCAGATGAACAATGTATCTTCCACATCTAGATATTATTTCCAACAAAACAATATTACCACAATCGATTAAATACTGGGTGGATGGAGAAATAAAGAACCTCAAAGAATATGGAATAAGGTGATATTGAAAAATGCGCGTATCGAAAGAGGAAAATGAAAAATGTATCTACCTAGATATTATTTCCAACAAAACAATATTACCACAATCGATTAAATACTGGGTGGATGGAAAAATAAAGAACCTCAAAGAATATGGAATAAGGTGATATTGAAAAATGCGCGTATCGAAAGAGGAATCGCGAAAACGAGTAACCAATGTTGAATATGGGATTTTTAATCAAATGATATTGTTGAATGTGGAATTTAAGTTAAAAATTAAATGACGGTACTAATCAGAACGAGAATCCACAGAGGGGGATATTTAAATCCAATTTCAATTTTCGCCTCGAAAATTAAGGACTGGCAGGATAATGCAGAGGACGTTTTCATCTATGGGGATGAAAAGTTACTGACTTCGAGACCGATCAAAGGGTATACGGTTAGCCGAAGAACGCGATAGATCAGCCCTTCAAACGATCCGGCTCTCTTTCAAACGGTTAACGTTCTCCTCGAGCTGCTGTGCAAATTTGCGAAACTCCTACGGCGAGATAACGGTAAATAGAACGTCGGGTCTTCAGGAGAAATATTCTCGGCTATGATTAGCGAAATTAGTCGATCGCAGAGGATAGGGGAAAGAGCCGAAGAGCTTTTCCTTGGTCATTCCCTTTGAGCAATCATTGCCGGCCACAAAGCACGGTAAACAGATCCACGAACGGCTTGCTAATTAATTAATTGCCCCTGATCCTTCCTAGTGAACCCTCGGTATCGATTACGTTCCCCGTAACTTGTGGAATAAGTTAGGGATAAGAGGCGAAGTATGTTAGAGCCAGTCGTGAGATGTTTGAAGGTTAATCTTGAACCTTCAGCTTTCTGAAACTCGAACTTAGGTAACATGGCAGATTGAATCATGTTTGAGGTCATTTGACTCATTGCACGTACTCGTTTATCTTTGAAATTCATTGGAATTTAGGTGTTAAATCACAGAAAGGAATGAAAGTTAGTTTGAAACAGTTGTGTAATGTTTGATGAAGCTTTTTAAACGTACTTGATGACAGTAAGAGTATGGAATTATATTTTACAGCTGTAAAATTTAGTGGGATCTAGATACCAAGTCAAAGATGAAGGAAATTATCTATTTGAAAAGATTGTAGGAGGTTTGAGATTGTTTGATAGACAGTTTTGCATTTATAAATTCCAGAAATTCGTAGAACTTTAAGTGTTAAATCAAAGATAAAGAGAAATCAATTTGATGCAGTTGTGTATATATTTAATAACATTGAAGAATAGATTTGTACTTATACATCCACATAATTCATTGAAATTTAGATACCAGGTCAGAAATAAAATGAAAAATACATCTTACGTCATTAATTGAAAGATTCGAGTCCTCAGCATGCTTTGTCACTTGGATTAGAAGATTTTGTATATAATGTTACGTTTAAAAACTCGTTAAAATCTACTTGTACTCAATTGTAACTCAATAACTATACAAAGAAAGTACATCTGAAACGGTACTATAATAGATGAAAATATTTTATGGATAGACTTGCACCTTATGGCTCTTGACATAAGTTAGGAAATTATAAGTAAGTTCATTCGAATGGAAGTACAGAATGTAAGGAAAAAATAATTAATTATTTATGTAAGGAAAAGCAAAGCAGATTTCAGATGTTCTTTTTTAAAGAACGATGAACTACAGGGGAACAAAACTTGAATAGGTGCGTTCGAAGTAATTTAATAGTTTGCAGCAGCGAAGACAACCGTATGATAAAGACCATTAGTTGGGTACTGGGAGTTGAAGTGCAGTAAAACTCCAGTTCAAAGTTAATTTAACTTTGCACCATTGCCTGGACGATTCTTTGGTCGAGCTGAAAGAACGAAAACGTTCGTTATTTATTCTACGACCTGTCAGTCTTTTGACGTGACTTTTTAATAGAAATCAAATCAAAAATTCTATTTCTTGTTCCAATTTTTGGGATACTGCACATTTATTTGATCTCACGTTATATGCTGAGTGGGTGTAAGATCGTGTATATTCGAATTTCTTCGAACATCAGCTTTGAAAGTTTGAACACTATAATTTATATCACAATTACTCACTAAACGGATAATAAAAATCTTCTGAAGTTTCCAATCAATTTTTATAAATTAATTTGGTTGCCAAAAATTAAAGGTATATACAGATGCATTGGGGACCAAGTCAGTTCGGGTAAAGAGGTATTTTCACCCTTCTAATTGATGAATAATTAATGAAAAAAATTATTTAAAGCCTTCTTGCAATGTTCAGACATTAACAAAATTTCAAAAAAATCAGAATTTTCAAATTACATAATACCTTTTAAATTAAACACCGTGTCACAAATATTTTTGTCTATATCTAAAAAATATTATACCATTTATCAATCCAGTGAAGTTAGACTGTTATAGTGTCTTATTTGGCCTATAATTCAGTCTAATTTGTGATATGAGTTGCACTTAAAATGATTTATTAAATATATAATTTAGAAATGAATTTTCTTTAAAGAGAACTCCTCCATTCTTCTCAAATATGTTCAGAATCAAAGATACAAATATAAGAAAAAGTTACAAAAATAAATGAAATTCGTGGTGAAATAAAATTAGGAATAGAGTCAGTGTGGATAACTTATGATGAAATAGAATAATGTAAATATAAATATATTCAATCTATTTAATTATATTGTGAACATAAAATGTAATTCTAATAAAATGTAATAAAATTTTAATGAAAAAATCTTTTCTTTTAACAAAATGTGCCGTAATAGATTTCATTAAAAAATTCGCTTCTAATAAAATGTGTCGTAATGAAACTTTATTAAAAAATTTTACTTTTAATGAAATTACGTAAGGAGAGAGGAATTTTTACTGCAATGCAGTAGAAAAAAATCCTTAAACTTCCGATAGCATTATTCGGCCAGACATTATTGCCAACGTGAAAACTAAAATTTTATTTATAGTATAATTTAAGAAAATTTAGTTTCTCTGCCTGAGTGTGAAAGGTCAGACTGGGTGAATTTATCGATACTTTGAGAGCAATTCTGTTTCAGATAGACCACTGAAAAACTTGATTCACGAGCAATTTAGCAACACCGTTCGCTGATTTAAAATGGCCTTATAAGAGGTCAATTACGTGAGAATAAAAGACTCGGATCCCACAAGTGAATTTAGAATATCCTCCATTAAGAATCTTCGTTCAATATTTCAAGATAGAATTTTTGCGGTGAAACTTAAGAAATTAATTACCCAGAAAAGATTGGAAATCACTTAAGGAAAATGAATATTTCAAAAAATGACAAAATACTGGTCCCAACCATAAGAGAAACAATTTTATTATTTTTCATGCAATCGAGTGGGAATTAAGTTCCATTTGTTCTGAAAAATTGATTATCAATTAATAAAATTGATTATTCTAGAAAATTTAGTAATATTAGTTATTTCAGGACATAAATAATTACTAATATTAATTAATCGGGTAACGATATTTGTCATTCTTGAAAATTTAGTAGAATTAATTGCTTTTAAAATATTATTAAAATTAATCATTCGCGAAAATTGAATAAAATTAATAATTTTTTAAAAATTTAATTTACTATGCGAAAAAATTCAGTAAAATTAATTATTCTGAAAAATGTAATGCAATATATTACTCTAAAAAGTTTAATTGAATTAACTATAGCAAATAATTTGTAAAGAAGTTCACACATAGCTTCGTTTGAAAAATACTCTTGAATTTTAGTAGGGTTAGATAATTATGTGAATATACATATACTGACTCTTGAAAATTTATATTTAACCTTCATGGAAGGAAAATAAAGACAAGATTGTTTAAAGATTTTTCATTTAAACGCCATTTTTCCTACATTTTTCCACACAATAGTATTATTATAGTATCATATTTAATACAATACATATAATTACATATAATATGTATTACATACAATACTATAGTATATTATTTTATACACAATAGTATTATTATAGTATACACAATAGTATAATATAGTATATAGTATTATTTCTTATTTAATTCATATTCAAATTTTAGAAATTAAAATTCATGCACAAATAAAATTCTCTTGAATATCTCATCATTTTATTCACTAATTTTACTTTCCATGATATTCATCATTAATCACCACAGACAAATTCCAATATTTCATAAATAGACAAATTATACAAATATTTTAAATAAATATATACCAGCAATCGTACTCTAACTTCGTTGCTGCAATCCTAAATAAACAAGAGCTCAAGTAAATTTGTACTTGCTCCACAAAAAGAATCTCTCTTTCAATTCACTCTTCTGAAATCGTTTCTATAAAATAAATATCAGTCACGATCACACGACGATCTTAATTTTGTACAAAAATATTCTTCTCAAATTTCATGATACACCTATAACCAACCACGAAGTCAGTTAACAATTTCAACTTCTCAGGGTCTCTGGAAGCCCACGTATTTATTAAGGCAACATCGAAGTCGTTAAAACCGTGTTGATCGTTACTTCAACTTATCTAGATTCCTTCGCTAAAACCCAATTAAGAAGCTAACTAGCAAGTTCGAAATTGCAACAGAGGCGAGACACAGTAATCTCGATTCGAATCTCGAAACTCATCCGTGTCGGCTGCCAGACCGACGACGCAGTCAATGCGCGCGAAACTGTCGAAAATTCATTATTGTTGCCGGCGATAAGTTATTTACGTGGCACTGATCGCTGATTAAATCTCGTTAAATGCGCTGTGCAACCGTACACATGGCCGTCCATCGAGGCCGCGAAAATTATTACGCCGCGGATGAAACGTTGGACGCAGGTGAATATCCTCCCGATGGACAGCGACCTATTTTCTGGCGTCTGTATATCAAATCACGTCCATCAAGTTCAAAATCATCGCTGTGTAGCACCATCTTCCCTCAGATCGCATTTTTGGCCATCGAAATGACCGATTCTTCTTCAAATTCGCGGTCAATCTGTAGCTCATGGTCATCACAACCTTGAATTTTCATTCAAGGTCGTTTAAAAATAAAATAAAAGTTACGTGTATCATGTCATTGAAAATTGAACGCAGATCATCGATCATTTAGATCGTGACACTGCAGTTCGAGGTAATTTCAAGGTCTCGTATGTCGTGAAATTGGCGTCGAATGTCAATTCAAGGTCGTGAAAAGATCATCGAGATCGAAATCAAAGGTCATTGAAACTCAAGGTTACTTACAGGTCACAGAGGTCATATTGTTGGCACTTGTTATCATCTCAAAGTCACACGAGAATTGTCAAGATTATGCCATTCCATATCGAAGTCATTAAAAAATACAATTATTCAAAAAAATCGTGTCATTAACATTCAGTTCCATTTACGTTATATCTAAATGACGTGACGATCATGGAGTGTCATTGACAGTCAATAATATACGAAACGGTCATCGAGGTCATGTCATTCGTGTTCAAAACAGTTTCTAGGTTATACGAAAGCTATCAAGGTCATATCATCAGCTCTTCGTGACACTTTTTAGTAGTATCAAGGTCACACACACGTGATCATCGAGGTAGTATCAATGGCAGTAAATGTCACGCGGTTGGATCATCTAAGACGGTGTCATTCGAGCCCGTTATTAGTTCAATGTCACACGAGGAAGCACATAAAGTGTTCGTGCAACTTGCGATTAGGATCGTTTCGCTACCACATTTATAATCACGATCACGTCAGTGGTGCTCACTGTCTGTGGTTATCATCCAATTCGTCGATCCAATTGCAAGGATCTCGAAGTCCAGATGAGAAACAAAATCTCACTTCAATGGCAACAGGACCCCGAAACAAATTTGATATACTAGCCTACTCTCTGCCTTTCTCTATTACAAATTTCATGTAATAGGCCTATTCCCTGGACCTGTTCATTAAGTTCCCAGTATCAAAGTTAGCGCAGGGTATCACTTCTTACCTACGCCGAGTACCCATGACAGGGTGTCCTAGGTGTTAGAAACTTAATGACTTTTTCTCAAGGAGGGAAAGTATTATCTTATGGTAAAGCAAGATATTCGTGAAAGAAATACTCTGGCTGGGTGGAATAAACCCCATCAGACGGATTCCGAGTCAGGGTTTGTCCGTAATTCAAGATGGAGGACGTCACTGTTCAGAAGGGACAGAAATCTTCTAGCTATTTCGTCGCCCAGCCGCTTCTTCTCATGACACAAGGGGCAAAGGGGGTAAGGGGTTGATCTATGGATGTCCTCCAACTGACTTTCTTCAGTCTCCTCGTGGTAGGAGTACCCCCATCCCTGATTTCGCAGCTAGAAAATCGTTTTCGGACGAGAACTTGCTTTTTAAGCCGAGAATGCTTTATTCGATGGTGTGAAATCTTCTGAAAAATGTAAATACTTCCCTGTCCATGATATATCGTGGGATATTGAAGTTTCTTAACGACCAGGATTCCTTCACGGACTTTTGTGTCCAAGGAAATGATAGTCTTCGATATCTCAGGAATCAAACATTTACTATTTATACGCTTAGGCGTAGTTCAGCAAATATGCGAATGTTTTAAAAGGAATTAGAATTGAAAGTACCATTTGTGATCTAATTCATTTTTCCAGAGTCGTTTGCTGTAGCATACGTGACTTTAATATGGCTGTAATTCCAGACTGTACCAAATCCTTTCTGACCACTTCGCAATGGTCAATTTCCTGAAGAACTTAAACCCTCGTATCCCCTCTAGAAATCAATTCCTTCCCCTGAATCGTCTCCGGGGCTATCCTAGCTCTCTAACAAAAGCAAATGTCGCATTATGAACTCAGACTTGAGAGGCCAAGGGATATAAGATTAGTTTATTACAAGCACTTCTGCTAGCCAACTGAAATGAACCACATTGTGAGAAATCCACTGATTCTAAGTCATTATGAGACACATGGAAGTATCATTCTAATTACCTAACTCCAATACTTGATAAAGGTCGAGATATTCCAGCCATAGCTTAATAGTTTGCATTTATAAGCCTTACCTTTGATATCTGTGCAATACTGGGCTCCCAAATTCCTAGGTCTCTAATTAGATTGCTAACCATCCAATATGGTGAGCAAATATTGTCAATTTTTCATTTAAACGCCATTTTTCCTACATTTTTCCACACAATAGTATTATTATAGTATCATATTTAATACAATACATATAATTACATATAATATGTATTACATACAATACAATAGTATTATATTTTATACACAATAGTATTATTATAGTATACACAATAGTATAATATAGTATATAGTATTATTTCTTATTTAATTCATATTCAAATTTTAGAAATTAAAATTCATGCACAAATAAAATTCTCTTGAATATCTCATCATTTTATTCACTAATTTTACTTTCCATGATATTCATCATTAATCACCACAGACAAATTCCAATATTTCATAAATAGACAAATTATACAAATATTTTAAATAAATATATACCAGCAATCGTACTCTAACTTCGTTGCTGCAATCCTAAATAAACAAGAGCTCAAGTAAATTTGTACTTGCTCCACAAAAAGAATCTCTCTTTCAATTCACTCTTCTGAAATCGTTTCTATAAAATAAATATCAGTCACGATCACACGACGATCTTAATTTTGTACAAAAATATTCTTCTCAAATTTCATGATACACCTATAACCAACCACGAAGTCAGTTAACAATTTCAACTTCTCAGGGTCTCTGGAAGCCCACGTATTTATTAAGGCAACATCGAAGTCGTTAAAACCGTGTTGATCGTTACTTCAACTTATCTAGATTCCTTCGCTAAAACCCAATTAAGAAGCTAACTAGCAAGTTCGAAATTGCAACAGAGGCGAGACACAGTAATCTCGATTCGAATCTCGAAACTCATCCGTGTCGGCTGCCAGACCGACGACGCAGTCAATGCGCGCGAAACTGTCGAAAATTCATTATTGTTGCCGGCGATAAGTTATTTACGTGGCACTGATCGCTGATTAAATCTCGTTAAATGCGCTGTGCAACCGTACACATGGCCGTCCATCGAGGCCGCGAAAATTATTACGCCGCGGATGAAACGTTGGACGCAGGTGAATATCCTCCCGATGGACAGCGACCTATTTTCTGGCGTCTGTATATCAAATCACGTCCATCAAGTTCAAAATCATCGCTGTGTAGCACCATCTTCCCTCAGATCGCATTTTTGGCCATCGAAATGACCGATTCTTCTTCAAATTCGCGGTCAATCTGTAGCTCATGGTCATCACAACCTTGAATTTTCATTCAAGGTCGTTTAAAAATAAAATAAAAGTTACGTGTATCATGTCATTGAAAATTGAACGCAGATCATCGATCATTTAGATCGTGACACTGCAGTTCGAGGTAATTTCAAGGTCTCGTATGTCGTGAAATTGGCGTCGAATGTCAATTCAAGGTCGTGAAAAGATCATCGAGATCGAAATCAAAGGTCATTGAAACTCAAGGTTACTTACAGGTCACAGAGGTCATATTGTTGGCACTTGTTATCATCTCAAAGTCACACGAGAATTGTCAAGATTATGCCATTCCATATCGAAGTCATTAAAAAATACAATTATTCAAAAAAATCGTGTCATTAACATTCAGTTCCATTTACGTTATATCTAAATGACGTGACGATCATGGAGTGTCATTGACAGTCAATAATATACGAAACGGTCATCGAGGTCATGTCATTCGTGTTCAAAACAGTTTCTAGGTTATACGAAAGCTATCAAGGTCATATCATCAGCTCTTCGTGACACTTTTTAGTAGTATCAAGGTCACACACACGTGATCATCGAGGTAGTATCAATGGCAGTAAATGTCACGCGGTTGGATCATCTAAGACGGTGTCATTCGAGCCCGTTATTAGTTCAATGTCACACGAGGAAGCACATAAAGTGTTCGTGCAACTTGCGATTAGGATCGTTTCGCTACCACATTTATAATCACGATCACGTCAGTGGTGCTCACTGTCTGTGGTTATCATCCAATTCGTCGATCCAATTGCAAGGATCTCGAAGTCCAGATGAGAAACAAAATCTCACTTCAATGGCAACAGGACCCCGAAACAAATTTGATATACTAGCCTACTCTCTGCCTTTCTCTATTACAAATTTCATGTAATAGGCCTATTCCCTGGACCTGTTCATTAAGTTCCCAGTATCAAAGTTAGCGCAGGGTATCACTTCTTACCTACGCCGAGTACCCATGACAGGGTGTCCTAGGTGTTAGAAACTTAATGACTTTTTCTCAAGGAGGGAAAGTATTATCTTATGGTAAAGCAAGATATTCGTGAAAGAAATACTCTGGCTGGATGGAATAAACCCCATCAGACGGATTCCGAGTCAGGGTTTGTCCGTAATTCAAGATGGAGGACGTCACTGTTCAGAAGGGACAGAAATCTTCTAGCTATTTCGTCGCCCAGCCGCTTCTTCTCATGACACAAGGGGCAAAGGGGGTAAGGGGTTGATCTATGGATGTCCTCCAACTGACTTTCTTCAGTCTCCTCGTGGTAGGAGTACCCCCATCCCTGATTTCGCAGCTAGAAAATCGTTTTCGGACGAGAACTTGCTTTTTAAGCCGAGAATGCTTTATTCGATGGTGTGAAATCTTCTGAAAAATGTAAATACTTCCCTGTCCATGATATATCGTGGGATATTGAAGTTTCTTAACGACCAGGATTCCTTCACGGACTTTTGTGTCCAAGGAAATGATAGTCTTCGATATCTCAGGAATCAAACATTTACTATTTATACGCTTAGGCGTAGTTCAGCAAATATGCGAATGTTTTAAAAGGAATTAGAATTGAAAGTACCATTTGTGATCTAATTCATTTTTCCAGAGTCGTTTGCTGTAGCATACGTGACTTTAATATGGCTGTAATTCCAGACTGTACCAAATCCTTTCTGACCACTTCGCAATGGTCAATTTCCTGAAGAACTTAAACCCTCGTATCCCCTCTAGAAATCAATTCCTTCCCCTGAATCGTCTCCGGGGCTATCCTAGCTCTCTAACAAAAGCAAATGTCGCATTATGAACTCAGACTTGAGAGGCCAAGGGATATAAGATTAGTTTATTACAAGCACTTCTGCTAGCCAACTGAAATGAACCACATTGTGAGAAATCCACTGATTCTAAGTCATTATGAGACACATGGAAGTATCATTCTAATTACCTAACTCCAATACTTGATAAAGGTCGAGATATTCCAGCCATAGCTTAATAGTTTGCATTTATAAGCCTTACCTTTGATATCTGTGCAATACTGGGCTCCCAAATTCCTAGGTCTCTAATTAGATTGCTAACCATCCAATATGGTGAGCAAATATTGTCCAACTCAACTACCACTAATTACCAAGCTTCCTCCATGTGAGGTAAATTGAAACAGGGCTATGCTATCTTGAAATCAAGTCGTCATTTGCATAAATAAAATTCTATGTTTCAGTTCCACCCATTAGATAATGCAAGTCATTAGGTAATGCAAGTCATTAGATATAACGCAAGTCTTTGGATAATGCAAGTTATTAGATATAATACAAGTCATTGGATAATGCAAGTCATTAAACAGTGCAAGTCATTGGATAACCCAAGTCATCAGACAATGCAGGTCATTAGGTAAAGCAAGTCATTGGATAATGCAAGTCATTGGATAATGCAAGTCGTTGGATAATGCAAGTCATTAGATAATGCAGGTCATTGCGTAAGATAATGCAAATATTGAGCACTATGTCTAGAAAAATTTCAAAAGTATAATAATTCTGGATCTCAATGAGAAACCACTCCAATTTGCCATAAGTTCACGAATAAATTTAGGTTAGTTGACAGACAAACGTTGAACATGTTTGGTAGAAATTGCTCTTGTCATCCACTGTATAACCTCAGAAAGGTAAACTTGTTACTATATTCCAATGCTTCCCAACATGCCTGACATTCCTAACTTCTGCGAATGATTCAACGAAAGATCATCTTAGCAATATTTTACGAGTCGCCATAGAGACTTTCAGCCCAACGCAATTTTGCTGTTGAAGAATTTATGGCAAGGATCTAGATTGCGTGTGGCCAACGAAAGTGCGAGTCAGAATGGGTAAACCAAATGTCCAACGATAGCTAGTGACTCGGAGTCACGTAGCTGTCGGGCGCCAAAGAATTGATCGCTCGAGGAGGAACGTGAGAAAGTCAAGGAGTAGAGAGAAGCCCAGCATGATTTTCGCTAAGGAACAGAAAATTTGTTCCTGGGTGATTTAACGCAGCGAGGAAGAATAAAATTCCTGCTAGAAGGAACCAGCACAGCACTTGTCCGAAAACTTTATACCATAAAGCCAACTCGACTAACTTTGTTATGCTACTCTATCATATATCATATCTTCCAGTAGACGACTCTCAGTATCATGAATCATGCGTTCGCCAGGATGACAATTGGCCTCCTTGCTTACATTTCTGTATGAACCTGTCTGTGTCATAGGCTTCCTTTGCTAACCTCTAAAGCTATAATTTCCAGTTTTTCAAAATCCACGTCCTTTAAACTCCAAACCTCTGAACTGAACTCTCAAACTCTGCTCGAGGAATAGTGTTCTCCATCTTATTTGATTGAAATGCTCAGCAACAGCAGGATCATGTAACAAGACCTGTAATTCGGGGTTAGATGACATAACCATTCCAAGCTGAACCTGGAATGAGCTTAGATTGACAGCAATTTTGTCTCTGCCTATGTCATAAGTCTTTGTCTCTAACCTCTGATGCCTGAATTTTCAATTTCACGAAATTCCATATCCTTTAAACTCCAAACCTTTGAACTGAACTCTCAAACTCTGCTTGAAGAATAGTGTGTTCCATCTTATTGGATCAGGATGACTGCTATCGTGTAATAGGACATGTCATTCATGTCCAGATTACGTCAAAGGGGACAAGTATTGGGAAGAGATGAGGTTGAGCTAGGAATTGCCTATTGACAGTGATAGTGTTTCTAATAATTGTTTAGATGGTTGACAGATGTGTGTAAGACGTCTCAGACTACCTTAATTTTATTAAATCCTATCAGAAATAGGGTGGACTATCTTAGACCATAAATCATCAAGCGAATTCATACCAGTAAATTATCAGGAGGCTTCTCTAACTTGCATCCAGAATGTAGTCTCCTTACACTTGCTTACATACTCCTAATTACCTTCTCTTTCATCCTCTCCCAGCTATATGAGAGAATTTCGGCAATAGGATTATCGTAAAGCATCGATCACAGGGTTGTCAAGCCATCATGACAGCTTCTGTCCATTAACTCATTCGAGTAGATCGTTCGAGTCCTCCCTAGCCTAGACCAAGAGACAATTACACCCAAGCCTACATCCTGCTACATACTCCTACATTGACAAGCTCAGAATCTCACAGGAGGACATCCTGTTCAGCCATAACTATCAATTCAAGTTGTCTCCAAATCCATAACGTACAATATTCCGATTCCGAGTACAAACATAAACAACTCGATGAGGGTGTTGTAGCTCTGGACTAACTTCGCATGACAGCAACTCCCAGTAGAGAAGCAAAGGGGTGAAGATAGGATGGAAAAATCGAAAGCATCCAAATAGTCAGAGAACGAAGCATGGTATCCATTAGCAGACGACAGGAGGCTCGTGAAGCAGGGAACAAGGGCGGGGAGGTTGCGGGGGTGTGTAACCGCAGCAGTGGCAGGGTTAAAAGCAACAGGCAGCCAATCAATAACCGTCCTTCAGCCTGGGCTACGACTTCACTAACTTCGCAACGTGCCGTGATGCCAGCGATGATCATGCCATGGAAGCGAGGATTCCATGGTGTCTTCGGGGATTTTCAAGGATCTTTGAACTCTCTCGAAAGGATGAAACTTGCAAGTTGACAGATGGGGCTTCCGAATGCAGAGGGAGACAATTTCTACCTAATCTATTATCTGAAATCTGAATAGTCATCTGTGATAAATCAGGGGTTGACGTTACTTGGAGATCGTTTGAGAATGTTTCATGAAAGAGTTACTATCGTGCTTCTCGATGCATGATGTAAATATGTATTGTACATACAAGCATAGTATATTACAATGGCGTCATTGTAAATGGGGTTGCTGACGAATCGTACGTGGATCAGGACCTTTTTCTCAGGATGAAACATGATACTTTTCATGGTATGGAATTTTCTGAACGCAATAAATTGCCTGCTGCTCAAGATTTATTACCATAAGTTCAAATTTCTCAAGAATTATGTTCGCAAATGACGTTGCGGCAGTTCTCCTAGTGACTATAAAAGTGTTGTTTCCGAAGCAAACGTTATCCTCCATGCAGATAAAGAATGGTCGCATAAAAGTGATGCGAATCGTTCCCTTCATCGATTACCATTTTATACCGAATAAAAAACCCATAAAACGATATGAGAAGAAACATAGCTACGTTTGGAAGCTTATGAGTATCCTTGGGATCTTCACAACGCCTCCGCATTCGAAGACGCATACATCGCGTGATGCGCCGTTCGAAACCATCTCCTTCGGTTTAATAAAATTTTACGTCACTTTTGACTGTCTTATAGTTACGACTTGGCCGAATTGCGTGGAGCATTCTCTGCGTAATAACTCCCTGAAATCCATAACACCCGGGAATCTTTATACTCCAAAGAATAACACGATCCCCCGCAGAAAGTTCCTTGTTATGTTCGCAGATGGCGCGACTGAGATCTCGTCTCTGAGGAACTGTTTTCAGACGAAACGATTAATCGCGCCATCTTGGCGGGTTGGGGGTCCTGTATCGGTATCCAAGACTACCAAGAGAGACTATCCAATCTTCCAGACAACCCTGAAGGGAACCTTTCGTTCCCTTTCTCCTTATAGTCACGCGATTCCTCCCATCCCACCCTTCGTCGCAGATGTATAAGTCTGTGGAACACCCTTGCCGTGATCCCTTCGTCTTGGACACGAGGAGGTACGAGCTGAAGTTGCAATGGCCGAGAAGAGTGCGAGAGGCAGACAATTAAGGAAGTTCGTTAAACTCGACCGTGGAGGACAATAGGGCCGGCGAATTGCAGGTGCGCCGTTTCGAGTAAAACGCGATTGGGACTCGATGACACGGTTGGTGAGCTATCGATTTTCGGGCATGTCCAATGAAACGCGTCCAATATAAATTCTCCCGATAGCGTTCAACCCGAAACGGCTTCTTGGAGGCTGCCAGTCTGCTTCTAGGAATTTATAGGGAAATATTAACACCAGATCAATCGATAGGCGGGACCTAGTTCCTTCGTAATCGTCGAAGTTAGAGGTCACGTCCTTTGGGGGTTGTAGACACGATTTTATACCTGACTGAAAGCTCGAAGTTCCGAAATATAGTCTTGGGGTGTCAAAACCACGACTACATGTTCATGACACTACATATATGACTTATTAGTCTGGATAATGTATGAGAGTGTTATAGTCATGAATTAGGAAGTTGAAAATTGTATAGTGATAGCTAATGGTTACTTTGTCCAACGTGGAGACTTAGAATAGGATTATAGTCATGACTCGTGACTATTTTATAGTACTTAATTTAGTTTATAGTTTACAGGAGAAGAGCGAGGGATAATTGTTTAGTGCTTTGAATAGTTTTTGGTGTTACTGGAACAAAATTATATTATTGAGGATTTATAGTCATAGTTTTTCTCAAACGTAAAACCCTATTGCGAGTTGAAAGTTTAAAATGAGTTTTTGAAAAGTTTTTAATGGGAATATTAGAATTGTGGATATAGCTGCATTTAGGATGCAGTTTGAAGTCTTATGGATTGAAACATTGAAGAAAAAGTTATAGTCGTCAATTTGGGGATTGAAAATTATATAGGTATCACGAATTATCCTTGATATAAACTTCCGTCAAGAACATGGAATCTTTAAATATCTTATAAGGAAATTATAGTCTTTTTAAACTACTGACTATTACGTAGCAGAAGTTTCTTTTAAATTTGTAAGAGAAAATTATTCGTTGCGTAGATCCTTAGTTCTACAACTGTAGTTCATGCAGGTGTTATGGACACCTCACTAGCCTTCCAATCCTATGAAAACATAAAACTTAAACTATAGATCACTATATTCTAAATATTACGATGCACTGTTATAGTCACAGCTTTACGAGAACCTAAGATATAATTATGTTTGATGAGTTGTAGCATTAAGTAATGTAGTTATAGTCCCTGATTATGGAGCTCAAAATCGCAGCGAAGTATTATACGTATGACTATTCTTTCATGTAATTGTCGTTTAAAATCCTATACAGATGAAGTGATACATAAGTAGCTTATAGTCACGATAATTTCATATGATTAGCCCTAGTTCTTAATTTACTCAATTGTTCTATGCAGTAATAGTCAACTTTATATTCATGAATACGACATGTAATGCCACATGTTGAATTAGGAACCTGTAGTCACGACAACTCCATATGATAAGCCCCGATGTTTAATTTACTGCTTTGAAAAGTTGTTGCAAACAGTTATAGTCACCTTTATTTTCATAAGTAGAAAATATCAGACTAGAAGCTTATAGTCACGATAATTCCTCGTTATAAGCTCACATATTCAATTTACAAGATTGAGAAACGATTCCAGGCAATTATAGTCATCACTAAATCTATAAATACGACTAATTTTTAACGTGTAAATAATGAATTAAAAATAAAACCTTGACGAGGTGAAGAAACGTTGGTAATTTAATTGATTCGAGTCACAGAAGCAGTTAGAGTAGTGTATCGAACTGCAACTTGTAATTACTGCATTGGCTACGTAACAAAGTGCAGATACAGCATTTACATTAAACGCACCATTTCAATGACGGAATGAATTTCGTCCAATTATCAGAGCCAACTACAAACGCACATACAATTACGGAAATCGTTAAACTTTCCACGCGGATACTATGCAATTGTAAATTGCTTATCTCTTTGTTCTGAGTCACTGAAATACTCTCAGTGAACCACTTGAAACTCGCCAGACGAATAAAATTGCATTCACTCGGGCCAACAAATTAGACGAAATGCTATTTGCACGCGTTTCTGGTAAAATCCAAAGACACTAGGAGAATTTCCGCTAAAGTAAACACCACGAAGAAAATTGATACTCGAAATGGCATCAGCCGAGAACAGGAGAACATTCTTCCTTTCTCATCACTTTAATCTCTTCAGAGGAGGATAAGTCGATATTTTGAACAAAATTCGATTGGAAATACATCATCCAATGTTTCGTTTAACATGATATAAAAATAGAAATAGTCACTACTAATACCTGCCATATATCGCATAATTTAAGACTTTTAATTACGCGAAATATAAAATTCCGAGTAAAAAATTATGCAGAAATAGCGAATAATATAACATAATTATTGCAGTAATTATGTGTTCATTAAATATAACAATATTATTAAATATAACAATATATATTCATGGTATGAATAATACTTAATTTGTAACATCCACCAATTTGCAGGAAGGTCTATTATCTTTCCTAATCTGATACATGGAAATAATAAGATTCATACAAACTCACCTTATTCCGTAACTCAACAGCTTCGTGCATGCATAAATGTTTTCCACGACTTACCTGCAACAAGAAAAGGATAAAAAATTAACTAGTGTCCTGTTTTATCGACGATAAGACATGTAGTAATTGTGTACACAAGGGAGTAACTGATGGTAAAACAGGATACTTACTTGTTATCGGTAAATAGATTTCTATAGGGAACTTTCTCTATCGACGAGTCGGTAAGAAAGAATTCTGTAAATTTTCTACCCAGTGTGCACGAAAAATTACATGTCTAATTTCAAGGAAATTGTTGCAGTTTATCGATACTAGAGTGCAGCACCAAAGAGACTCCTTCTAAAGTGAGAATAAATTTCAATAAAAGGAGACATGGAAATGCACGCTTTAGTTTCCTTTCCGTTCTCTATCACGTGTCATTTGTACACCTGTTTTATTACATCCATTATATTTTCTTTCGTGCGTGTTTTATTACTTTTGCCAGCCATAACCATAAAATTTCCTCCATCATAAACCACGCTAGACAAGTCCAACGAGGGGTTGCTAACGAAATATATAGTGCTGAGAACATTAATCCGTCATACAGACAGGGCAGCGATTGCTGGAAAAACTCAATTCAGGAGCAAAATGACGTTTAGACACGCGTATATCTGTTCCTTAAAATTGAACAAAATCATACGTATAACAGAAAATAAATTAACACGAAATAAAATCTTTCGGAAAGTTTAATAGAAACGTCAATCAGACTATTCATTCCCTCTTTTTGTATTCTCGTGGTAGTTATATTTTTCCATGCTCAAAAATTACACGTGTCATGTTTTACTGGGAAATCTGGAAATGAGAGAGACGTCAAAATGGAAGAAATAAAATAAATCGTTATCAATTCCTCCACCATTATTCTCGAAATATTTAAAGTAAATTATGAATAAATGAAATTAATTACGACAAAGCTGAAAACTCGATTTAACCATTTAATTCTTTCTTATTGTAATAAAAATAATTTCACCTTATGGTAACATACAGAGTGTCCCATTTGAACATTCAAACTCAATTATTCCCTAAACTATAGTACGTTCCAAATAATATTTCAAACAAAACTTATTCTGTTTCGACAGGTATATTTTATAATTGACATATATTTTTACAATTTTTAATTTTAATCCTTATTAATATAAATTTTAATTTTAATTTTAATTTTAATCATTTGTAAATTTTAGGTGGGTGTATTTCTGAGATTTCAAGGTTACCTTGACTTTTTTAAATGGAACTGCATATTCCTTTTTACGCAGACGAATAATCCATTCCAAGATGGATTCATTGAGCTATAATAATTTGGTCTTTGAAGATCGTTTAAAATTAGAACACGAAATGAGTAATAGAACCATATATTTTGAAATTTTTACTTATGCTGTTTTCACAATTATTATCTGTAAATATTTTCAAATTCTCAGTGAAATAATATCCGAGACTAGTGTTCGCTAAATATAATCTAGGTGATAACAAAATTTTAAATAATTCCAAATTATTGAATACCGATGAATTAATTTCGTGGAGTTTGAACATGTAAATTTGTTGATAACACAATTCGGCAGTTGTGTGCTGCAATTTTGTTCGCGTTGATTGATTTTAAGGTTACATGACCTGCTTTCGGCTATCAAATTAAATTATTAACGCTATAATTTGCAATTCATCCGCTTGATTCAATCAAATACTTTTACATATTCAACGAGCAATGAAATTAAATATCTAAACCAGTTTGATATTACTACAAAATGATTTTACATTGAAAAAGAACATAAAGCTAATACTCGAAGAGAGTATTATGAAGTATTATGAAGTTTAAGAAATTTTTGACTTTTTAATTATTCTGTCGAAAAGTTTCATCGAGAACTCTCGTTGATATCCCGATCAATATCAGCATTTAAAGTTATTAAGAGAAATATCGAATTAACTTGCACAACGGAATTTGTAATTATTTTCCTGTTTTCCGTTGATTATTATCGATAAGAGGTTTTATTCCTGAATTTCCCGCTTCGCGATATTCGTTGAAACGTCGACTTCGTTTATTAAAATAATTGCAATTGATTATGTCGCGTTTTTTTCTGCAGGTATTTAAATACCTTCGATGCGGAGGAAATTTCCATTTATTTCAATTAAAAGATATATCAGACGCTGCATCGTAATTTCGCCCCGTGTCGCTGTTATTGGAAGAAAAAATAATTTCGCAAAAATTTTCGCAAAGAGATTAAACGGAGCCTTGGGGACAATATTTTCTGATGTACGTTAAAGGCTTGTAGCAAAATATTTACTCGCTGCGGCATATTCTCATAAAGCTGGGTTTAGAAATAAGAGGCATCTCGCAAGTCAGAGGAACATAAAGGGCAAAGGAGGAGATGTCAATCTCAGTGATACGAGGCTCGTCGAAGAACCACCTAATCTTCTTCCGCTCTAAATTCCTAAAGTCAAAAAGAACGTTCGACAAATTAAGAAAAATTTTTTGAAATCGGTGTAATCGAGAAAAAATTAAAAAATATTAATAAAATCGCCGTATAAAAAATTCGCAATTAACGTATAAGAGGTACGAAGATTTATAGTTATTAGAGAACGTCCTGCCGCAGGGAATGAACAACGCGAGTGAAAATTGTTCTCGGAATAAAAACTAAATCGGAAAAGGAAAGAGGGAAGAGAAAGGAAAAGAATAAATATTTTTAATTGGACGCAGTTTAAAATTTTTACAATAATCACTGGCTTAACGGGTGTAAAAAAATTCTTGCCTTTTTAATGGATGCCTGTCGCGGAGCTTAAGCACCTATTACGTTGCGGTTACATTTGGCGTTGCAAAATGTTCGCGTTTCCATACCAGTTGCCACGCGAACTTAATTGAACCAGATGCGAGGAAATTGCAAACGCAATCGCAATTGTTAGGAAAACTACGTCGTGTGGGACTTACGTGGAGCGAGACTGCGAATCCGCGATCAAAATGGCGGCCACGGGCGATTTACTTCGATCAATGGGGCGAATGGGGAAAGAAAATCGTTTCTGTTAGGTTATGGCAGGGGAAACGTTCAATTTTATGTAGTTTCGAGTTGCTTAATCGTGAATTGATTAAATGTCGTGCCAAATAGAATGCTTCGTCGTGAGTGGCAATTTAAAATTGGCGCCTTTTCGTGTTACATAACCTAACAATTCGTATTCGATTGTTGCCTAGGTTTTTAATCGTTCATAGCGTAAGTTCGTTAATTATACTAATTAAATCGTGCAGGATACTTCGAAATAAGGAACGGTTTGAAAATGGCGCGTTTTCGGGTTACATAACCTAACAAATCTGGCTTAATTCTTGCCTCCATTTTAATGTTTCGTAATGCATGGTTCTTCTGCAATGTCTTGTAAACGTATACAACGATAGTGAGTTATTTTCTGGAAATGTATAAATCAAAGTACAATTTAGTACGAGTGTTTCCTTCTTCTCCTAACTATAGGGTGTCCCAAAAGAACGTATACACACTTTAATACATTATTCTTTTTAGTTTATCTTTTATTTTCTAGATACAACCCATTTAAAATAATAGCTGATTTTAAACTAGGTTTTGAAAAACATAAATATATTTTAAAGTGCTACCATAATCTGTAATCTATCTAAATATATACTAATTTTATAATCACGCAAATTGTGTATACATTTTTTTAGGACGCCCTGTATTATTAAAGTAACCAATATCATGGTGAAATTCTGACCAAGAGCCTCTGAAAAGTAATAAATAATAAATTCACATACACAGATAAACATTTCGGATTGATTATCCTTATGTTGATAATATTTTATGTTAAATAAAAGACAGTATATTAACTCAGCACTATATAGAAATTTTCTGAGTAAATAAATATATTCCAAAATACTTCTTGAGAAATATCACATCTTCCTAACCCAAAAGAAATGAAGTTATTATATCATACCTAGCAAATGATTCCACCTGATTAATACATCACCATCCTCTGTAAATCAATTGAACAAAGAAACTCAGCTTACTAAGTAAGAAAATAACTTTGTCCATTAAAATTCAGAAGAAAACACGAATAAAATGATTCAAGTGACATGAAAGACTGAATAATATTTATACTCAGACCTCAAACTGACCTGCTTCCTTAAGAAGGAATCCTCACCTGGAACCTACCTAGACACTTAATAGTTTCAACATTCAAAGTTTCAACACCTGCAATTTTCGAATCGCAATTTTCCTATTTTAATCAACGATCCTAGTCCGAGAATAGTCATGAAAGCAGAAACGAAGTTATCCACGAAGTCCTGATTAAAAATCCAACCCACGTCTCACTGAACAGCCTTAGGCCTAGGGAACCCGAAACGTTGCTAACAGGAGGAAAAAAGTTTCCTTGAAAGGAATTGGCCACGCTCCTCGGAATCAGAGTAATGGAGGTTAAATCGAGGTCTAGCTCGAATCGATAGGTGTTCACTCGTAAAAATAGGGAGACGTCCGAGAAGGAGGAAGAGAGTTCGAAGCTGGTTGCAGAAGTTAACCTGACGGAAGGCCATCGCGAGAATTTCGCGACACGAGAAGCGTCCCCTGCGATCAATTCTTAACCGAGCGTTTACGATACACCTGTGTGTACACGCTCACCTGCTGGCAGGTTGATGACTGCCGTATAACAGGTCGATACGGAGCCGTAACTGCATTGCAGACACACCAGCCAAGCTATTCGACAAGTCGGCTGAAAGCTTCGTTTGGGGCCAACTGTTGGTCCCCTTTAGCCAATTTCGTTGCGTACTTCGAAAGCGATCAAAGAGACTTTGCGTTGGAAGAAGCCGTTCACTTTTTCGAGGAAAATAGAACTCTGGAGATTCGAGTCACTCGTGAATTTAATTGCTTCTCGGATAATAGAGACCTACTTACAATTGAATCGAATTGGTTCAAGCAAACGAAAGGATTTTAGAGATTAAATTTGGGTAAATTATTGGTAAATGTTTGGGAATAATTTGAACGTCACCAAAGGCACGTTGCGTCACTAATTAAGTTGATCTTTTGGTTTCAAGAAGAATTATAGGCTTCCAGGTTAGTCATGAATTTAATTTGACTAGAATAACAGAGAGTTAGGCCTGAGTCAGGTAAATTAAAAAGCATAATATAATTACTTTCCTTTGGTCAATTTTCTTGGATCCTTTGGATATGGACTCTGAGTCCTGGAATTGAGGAAGGTCGCTGATGTCTTGGAGGGAAAAGGAATTCTCGAGTTATTCCCTCAATTCTAGGATTCTAGTTGAAGGTAATTAATGTTTGAGGAGTATTTTGTGTAATTGAATTAAGTTGCAGCTAATTGCTGACATTTCTTGATCAGATTCCTTAGGTACCTCGTTTCCACCAGTTTCTCTTTGAATTTCTGGCTTGGAAAGTGGTAGCTGGAAGCAGTGGGCAATTGAGAATTAAATTGTTCTTTGAAAAGCAGGATTTTATTCAAAGGTAGATGAGTTAAGGTTTAAGATGCATTTTAAAGAATTAAATCGAGGTCGGTTGCTGTTTCCTTTCAGCCAGTTGCTTTATGAACTATGAACATAGTGGGCTTTTGAATTACACGTTGGTCTGGTAACGAATTCAATTATTTGTTGAACAACAGAGTCCTACTTAGAGGCAAATGCAGTGGATACAGATTTACAAAGCAGTTTTAAAAATTGAATTACAGATGTCCAATCTTGTTCACAGTTTTTGTACAATTTTGTAGTATAGTTGCAGAAGATTGATAGAATTCTATTGACTGTTTAGGAAATAGAGAGATAAACTGTTAGAGATGTAAAAGGAGAGTCTTAGAACCAAGTGCTGAAGAGTATTCTATGAAATAATTACTCCAGGTGTTGGGTAAACTTGCCTGAATGTCGTTCAGAAACCAATGGATTCAGTAAAAGAAATGCGGAAATTAAAAAATAGGAATCAATGAAAAATTGTAGTTATATTATCATCTTAATTAAAGCCTAACTTATTGAAAAGGAATGTCGACATCTCTGTACTCCTAACGATTGCATCTCTATTCCTGTGTAACCTATGGCTGGTTCGCCCAACTATTAAGGAAATAGTTGGGAAAATGTAACCTTCTGGCAACTGCAATCAACTATGTAGCCAATTCTGTAGAAGCAAGATTTCTACATCTACTAAGAGCATGAGAGTTTCTGGGATGAGCATTAGAGACCATCCAAGGCAATGCAACTCGAACAATCACTGGAACTATTCGAGCTACCAAACCTACCAGATTTATGGATCAATGAACTTGCTGAAACACAAGAGCCTCTTCACTATCCTATATTCATTATGAAACGCTGCTGAAATTAATACGTAATCTCCCAGGAGCTTCTGAAGTACTCACAGATATCAGCTCCTTTCCAAAACGCAAATGATGCGTCATAAACTATTCTAGAACTTGGATAGGTTGGGACAAATATGTTTCACACATTTTAGACAATATTGAAGGTATGTCGTGGGTGCCAAAGGATGAAGGCACTATTTAGTGTTAATACAAGTTTTATTAGGCAAGAGGAGGCTGGTACAGAGGATATGGTGCCTGTCTTCGAAAAGCTCTGTCACACACTTTAGTTTCTGTCCTAAACTGTTTCTGCCAGGGCCTAGCCCAAGCGTTCGAGGTGGTTCGCGAGTCATGGAGTGCTGGGCGAAAAGACATGCACCAGGCGCCTATTGACTCGGGACCCTCGTTGTCTCTAGGCGTGGAAACAATATCTAGGTTTTTCTTTTTCGCATCGACGGATGCGTTCCTACAATATATTAGATAATATATATAGAAATATTAGAATAATTAATATATTAGATAATACATGATTAAAACGAATATGACCCTGGAAGAATGTCAAGAGTATTAGGTAAGGCTAGATTAGGTTAGGTTTGCGACATAGGACGAAAGTGTTCACGTGTAAGGGATGTTTATGACAAAATCGACTGCGAAAAACGAGCGAAGATTTAGGGATATATGAATCCTGAGTGTTTGAAGCACCTACCATAATGAATAGGGATTAAATAGGGATTAAATAGAATATTAAATAGAGGTATAACGATGCGAACGAGTCAGTGAGTATTTAGACTTCACTGTTTTAAAGTCAGTATTGAAAGTCAGTTTTAAATCAGAAGTTTCAGAAGTCTGTTGTTGGAAACTTGTTAGAACGCTCTATAGTTACCATTATATTACTGTTGGATGCTATTTTACAGCGAGTGTAAGGAAACACTTGGGCCTACTTGGCTGATGATGGATAATAAACAGCAGCCTCGTGATCAGATCAAATTTTGAGGCTGATATCTGGAGTACACGTGAAAGAACAAGTGACCGCGAGTAAGGATTGTATAAACGGAATGTTTATGAGTGATCGAGAAATAAAGCCTGCGTATGAAAAAGGTTTAAACAAGGGTTAGCAATTTAAGCAAGTTAGGTTTAATAAAATAAGTAAGCTTTAATACGGTAAGTTAGGTTTAAATAAGTAAGTAAGGCTAGGTTTCAATAAGGGTGCAAGGACTGTGCCTTCTTTCCTCGAACGCACAGTACTTGGCGCATATAATAACCAAGCGTCTAGGTGCCATCGTGTGTTACTTGAGGTACGAAGTCGGCAATATGACATTTCCTGACGTCTAATAATAGCGCCAAAAATGTATTTCAAGTATTAACGCATGTGTTACCGTCTACTCACTATGCAGTCCTCACATCTAATCGGGATTCTTTCATTTGGCGCCAGTAGAACTGACTCATCACTTGCTCGTGATACCAACATGGTATCACCGGTATTTGCCCCATAGTTTTCGCGTGATACCAACGTGGTGCCACCGAACAGCATGGTGTTAAATTGTACAGGGTGAAACGCACACATGACGTCCTATCACCGCCACCTGACTCAGTATACTAGCTTAATTAGACATTCAATTTGTTAAGTTTAATTAAACTTTACACAGTTTTATTAGTTACCATGTACCTTTATTATTTATACAATGCACGTGCTCCTAATTGACTGGGACAGAGCGACTGACGTTGATGCGTAGGGCAGTGCCTCGTAAAAACAAAAGAATCGTCACTACGTTATTAGGTTTAACACTCATCAATAGATGGCGTGGTTGTCTTGAAACTATTATGATATTTCCTACACAATGACATGACAAGTCGGTCTCTAACAGTTACCAACAGAAAGGCTGAAAAATGTCAAGGCCTCTAACAGGGATCAGATGTCCAATCATTAGAACCCCGTGGCACCTGTTGAAGATTCCTCTCAAGGATATCGAGAGGTTGCACCAGCTCCTGTTATTTATCTCCTATCGACTCTCAATGACCTGTCTGTGGTGCAGATGGCTCGAATTAATTTCCCAAACGAGTAGGTTAGCTCGGGCTGCTGTTATCAGGTCCAACGATGAAACGCGCTGATGGAAGCTCCACTCGATGATTTACCCACGCGACCAGTTCAAATGTTTAATCAACGCTCATTTTGTGTCGTTCGATGACCATTCGTTATTACAGTAACCGCTAATTACACTGCAGAAGAGCTGAACCTCTTGTCCACCCATTTGACAAGTCATTAGATGACGCGCTGGCTGAACCACGTAAAACTAGTTTCCATCGAACAGGGCTACGGTGAATAAGGTCAAAACGAGTCTACTTCGTTAGCGAACATAAACGAACCGCTGTTCCACGAGGTCATTGATGAATGAACGATGATCAACTCGAGTTGGGATGTCATTGGATCGAATGACTTCGGGTGGTCTCTCTGATCCCTGGACTTGGAAGCTCTGTAAGCCTTTATTGCGAGAAACTAATCGCATCTCCTTGATTTGAGTGACTGTCATGAATGACGACTGCGAGTTCTGTGTTTGGTCTTCGTTTGGTTTCGGGATAGAGGGTATTTGTTTGAAAATTACGTGGTTATCGATTTGACGATTTGACATGAGCTTCTGTTTGTGCTTCAGGGATCATTTATTCCTTACTTAATGAGATTATGAAAGTGCTAAGAATAGTATTAAAATTAATAGGATGTTACAGATTTTTAATTTAATGATTTCTAATAATTTTAATAATAATTTTTATTCTATTATTTATAATAATAATAATTTTTAATTTAATTTTCTCTGATTTGCTGAAATAAAATTTTCGTCTTCTGTTTCTTCATTTGTATTGTGTCATATTATAAAAATATACAAATGTCAATTATCAATCTTTGTTTCTATACTATGAAAATTGTAAAAGTATGGTTGTATAATGTACACGGTGGACCAAACGAAAGACAACGATTTTAATTCTTTAATTTTGTTTAATCAATTAACCTGGAATTTAATTACTTAACAAAAGAGGAAAGAAGATTCCTTCATTTTTGAAACATTCTTTTTCCATTATCAAAACAGTATAATAATTTTGTTATTTATTAAGATTTTATAATATTTACTTGTATAGTTTTTCGTTTCGCGAAATCATGTGATTTTAATTCAGATATTATTCTAATATTGTTTATCGAAGCTTGAAATACAGGAATCAAATTTATAAAACACATGACATCGTAAAATATTAATATTGTATATTTCAATAAAAATTTCATATTTTTTAGAATTTTTAAGTCAAACTCAAGCTATCGAGATCCTAACGATATCGATATACCGAATTATTGCTATTTCAATAATGTTGCAGACCCACACACTTACCAATATCTCAATGATACTACCGATACGTCGATATACCATTATTCGTATCAAACAATCCATATCTTAACTATACTACGTACATGTCGAATTACTAATAACATTTCGATATTTATGGTCTGCGTCGATAACGTTATCATTAGCAGAACCTCTAGTCGCATATGTACACGTCTATTCGCCTTAACGTGTTTCTCGTTTGACTGATGCCCTGTATCGATTTCACCACGTTAATTGCACCTGTCCGGCCAACGACATTAAACACGACAGCAAAACTGCGCACCGTTTAAACCCAGGAATTAATTGGCACCGCGGTGGATCTGTCCATTGCGGCTGAATTCATTCCGTGCCACGTCCATCCTGACGTGCTCTCCCATTTTACTTATTTCCTCTCTCTTCCCCTCCCTTTCTCTCTCTGTCATTCTCTCTCGTGTGAGAACCGCAATAACGAAATTACGATTAATTAAGGAACAAATAATCGCGATCATGAATTTACGAGACTGCTTATGAATTACACTTCTCGAACTTAGTGCAATAAATGTATCTATAGTCCATCCAAAGAGACGAGATACCAATGTTTTCATTAACATCTGCCTGATCAGTTAAGTGGTCTGCAAATATTGGCCTACTTTCTTGAGTTGTTTCCAAAATATAATACTAAACAAAAATTTGTTCGTTATATTCCCAAATATAAAAATAAAAAATTTTTAAAACACGTGTTCGGGGTAGGTGTAAAAGTTATTTTTGTTTATATTATTCAATTTTTCAATGGCCACCCGGTAGAAGGTAATTTGCTCGTTCGCAGGAAAATGGTAGTCGATTGAGGAATGTTTCTTTTCACATATGATAGTGAAAACGAAAAATCTATTGATTATTTTTCCAAATAAAATAATAAAAAATTTTTAGAACACGTGTTTGGGTTAAGTATCAAAGTTATTCTTGTTTATATGATTCAGTATTTTAATGGCCACCCTGTATAAGGTGATTCTTTCGCTGATAGGAAAATGGTGGTTGTTTAAGGGATGTTTCTTCTCACACATAATACTGAAAACAAAAATCCTACTGATTATATTTCCAAATAAAGTAATTAAAATTTTTAGAGTCTTAATGTTTGGGTTAATATAAAAGTCATTTCTGTTTATATTATTCAGTCTTTCAATGGTCACCCTGTAGAATTCGCTCGCTGACAGAAAAATGGTGGACATTTATGGGGTGTTGCTTTTCACACATAATACTGAAAGCGAAAAAGCTATTGATTATATCTCCAAATAAAATAATAAACAATTTAAAAAGCACGTGTTTGTAAAAGTTATTTTTGTTTATGTCACATTTAGTTTGCAGTGACCAGCAATCACTTTGTGTATGTAAACAAGTGTCACGTCGTTATATAAACGCAGACATACAGTTTGTTTGTTGAATCAACTTGTTTCGAGAGTCGATAGTAAATAATTGCTTTTTAAATATACAGATCTATAATACTTTATGTCCAGAGATTCAACCAGTTCTGATGATACCAGTTCAATGACTGTACAAGTTCCTATATGACCAATTTGATAACGAAAAATAATCTATTCTGTACAATATACTAATTGAGGTCTGTTTATTTCAGTTTAAGGGTTGCACGAATTTTCTGTTCCAGTGTTAAAAAAACATTATGCCTCAATTGTTTATTTCAGTTTAAGGGTTGCACGAATTTTCTGTTCCAGTGTTAAAAAAACATTATGCCTCATAAATATTCCATTCATGATGGTCTTAGAAGGTTGTATCCTTTCTAGGGCATTAGATAGTCTAACTATAATGCAGACTGACCCCTAATTATGCAACACCCCCAGATACTGTTAATAGTGGCTGGGATTGTCGTGACTGGAAGTGATTCAAGTCACATGATCGCATTCCAGTCATTCGAATTCGACCTAAGGATATACACATATACACACATCCTAGAACATTAAATGACTCTTTCAAGAACAGCACTAGTCCTTCAAGCTCGGATCGTAAACTCACCACGTCCTTAACATACATTTCAGCATGCTTTCAATCAATCATGAATATTCAGTAACCAGTATAACATGATTCCTAATTTCTACTCTGAGCTATGTTAATGATTGTCAGAATTTGGAATGTTGAAATGACCAATTAGACTTCTGACTGCACAGAAAGATCATAGTGTGTCGTTGACAGAATATAATTTAAATCTACTCACTGCTGTGAATATCAATATGAAGGAATTTAGAGAAGTTTGGGTAAACTGAGAAAATAACTATCACACTGTTAATAAAAGAATTAAAATTTAATACATCTGTAGGATACCAAAAGAAATCGCGAATCGGCTATTGCCAACGAAAACAAATTGTAAACCGATCGATATCTTCTAGAAGCAAATCGAAAAGTTATTCTATATAACAAAATTAAGTTGCGCGACTCCTCTACGGGGAGGTGAAGCTTAGGTTAAGGAAAGCATAAAAGCATGGTCCTTGGCAACCAAAACAGAGTCCTTGGAAATCGGTCGTGACCAGCACAAGCGTGAGTCGCTTGGTGTTGGAAAGAGAGTTTTAAAAGAGTGCGTCTTCGTGTGTTTTCGTT
>NW_016909634.1:2122604-2232202 GCF_001483705.2 Eufriesea mexicana
CTAAGTTAAATCAGTTTACGAGTTTTGAGTTTGTGTTATCGTGTTCTTGTTCTTTCGTGAATTTTCGGTGTCTCAAGACCAGTTTCGCCATCCTGCAGTTTAATCTGCTACTGGAAAGTACATTGCAAGTGTATATTACGAGTGACGAGCGTAACATCTCACGACCCTAATGGGATCTCGGGTACTAGCACTCGTAATCATGGATGATACGTATGAAAAGATGTGCGCCATCCATCAATCTATCCGACAGTGCCTGATAGCGAATTTGTATCCTTAGATTTTCAACAGACTTTATCTCCATCGATCAAACCCTATGCGTTCGTTGCACAGAATTAGTTCATTGGCAGTCGCTAGTTCTGCCGGCTGTTCTCTCTCAGCTTCGCGTTTAGCCCCTACGTTAAATTCATGACTGATTATTTCTCCTGACTCGTCTTCGCTGAATACGAGTCATTCTAGGTTTGCGGAACAGCCTGTCAGTCAATTCCCGCTAATTGATTCCAAGTCCGCTTGCACCTGCTGGTCTTTGTTGATCTGATTTTGTCAACTGAACTGAACTAAGCTGGAGCAGTTAGGATAACCTAATTGCTCCAAGCTTCAGCTTAGAGCTTCCATTTTAATTTTACGCATCGGTGCATTAATTAATTTAACAAAATTCTCCATTGATATTCACCGACTGACCTAAATAGTCAATCGATATCAACTGACCTTCGACATAAAATAGAACACAGATCTGTATCAGAATCGTGTTTACTCTATTTATTCAAAATAGATCTCAGTGTAAGTATAAATCAATGGTAAAGAAGTATTCGCTGATTGATCCTAATTAATAGTTAATTTAATAAATTCGCGTTAATTTTATCCAAAATCTGGGTTAATTCTAGGTTAAATCTAGGCAACAAGGTATAGGTCAGTGGTCTATCAATCTTAGTTCACCGAGCCTAACTAGCAGACAGTTTTTCTCAATTCATCTTTGTCAACAGATCTGAAATTTCGAGCAGAAATTAAATTTCCATTTGATTTATCCTTTAGTGAAAATATTAATTAATAATATTTCTCAACAACAATTTGTAAATAGTAGTAGTATATACATCACACTGTCTATTTTCTGAATTTATACTTGTTTTACGGCTTATAAATCCGATTATATTCGCAAAGACTGCGAGAAGTTCGATTGGCTGGCCAATATCGACTTATACTACTTGCAGTTTCGGCGCGAACACATGCCCGCGAAAGTCATTCTCACCAACTAGGGGATATATCGTCACAGTTGTCCCTGTGAACCCGTTTTTACCCCCTGGCAACAATTTCTCTCCCCTCACCGTCACCCCCACCCTGTCGCAAAGGTGAACACACGGTAAAGTGGTTTCGTGCTTCTTCGACGGAACACGAGCTAAAAAGCGCGCGTAATGACACATTGCACCCGTCTGCCGTCATTATCGGACATGCAGTCAGGATTTCATTGCGATGTAGCCCCGGGGAAGGGTCTTTTGATACGCCGTTGAGATATTTAATACAGGGTTAACACAGCGATGCCATAAATGGACGAGTCATTTTTGGGCCTAATTAGAAGATCTTCCTCTTTTTCTAATTTTTATTCTTTGATAATTAATTCGATTTTGCATCTGCATTATCATCTGTATGCATCGTTGGTAAAATAATTCGACGATGAGTATGTAAATAATTATTTTTAAGAGAATGTTCTGTGTATTCAGAGACGTTAAGGTTGAAATATATATATATAGTTGTTTTTGAGATTTCTTGTAATGGAGGTGTATTAAATTTTGTAATGATCTTTACGTCATTTGAAAGAGTAGATTATAATTTGATAATTATGAATTTGTAAAGAGGATTTAAATATTATTGGAATTTTTATTGAGCACATTTTTTGATGTAGGATTGTATTACTTGGCACTTATTTATTATTAAATAGGTATGAGCAGAATCAGCTTAAGAAAAATTGTACGTATTGTTATGTCCTCGTTGAGCAGTGCACCTTTGTCCTGAATAATCTTTTTATACCGCCATGAATAATGGAAATATTTTAATGCGCTACCCTATATATAATAAGATAATCTATGCCACAGAATGTCCTCCATGCTAAAAACTTTCATAACAGTTTCTTCACGTTACAGTCCACAAAACATTTATATATATATATCCAATTCATCATTTATGTTTAATTATAATTTAATTTACAATTAAACATTCCATTAAGATATACGTATTTTTTAAACACTGTTTTATACATTTATCACTATTATTAACATGTTCTATTAAAATAATATATCCAATTAATAATTTATAACGTTCAATTGTAATTTAATTTACAATTAAACAATGCATTAAGATATACGTATTTTTTAAACACTATTTAATACATTTATCACTATTATTAACATGTTCTATTAAAATAATATATCCAATTAATAATTTATAATGTTCAATTGTAATTTAATTTACAATTAAACAATCCATTAAGATATACGTATTTTTTAAACACTGTTTTATATATTCACCATTATTATTAACAAGTTTTATTAAAATAATATATCCAATTTACTCTTCATAGCATTTAATTCACAACTAAACATTCTGTTCCAATATATCTATTTTTTAAACACAGTTTTATACATTTATTACTATTATTAACAGACTTTGTTAAAATAATATCCCATAAATTTTCCAATCTATCAAGAACAATTATTAATTTCTAGTTCCTAAACTAAGTTAAAACACTGTGGTTAACCGTAAATTATAATCATTGATTAATAATTCATAAATGATTAAAGAATATAACGTTAGTTTATAGAGGGTTGAAAACACCCTGTGCGATTTTTTATTTACATTTTTACACGTTCCTTCTAATTCTACATAAATTTAAATAAGCATGATGCGATGTACTGAAAGTATCATTGGCTAAGTGGAAGGGGCAAGTTTTCCCCCTAGGACAGGGACCCTAGACACGTGGCTGGCTATCACGATAATGGAAGGGTAAGTGGAGTTATGCTAAGCCAGCTTGTCTCAATTTCACGCGCCGTTTGCAAAATGAAACGTCCCCCTTGAACGATACTGACTACCTGGAATTGTAATGCACCGTAACCTTCTCGGCCATCCTTGAAAACCCCATGGCTCATTTTATTTTATTTACCATTGCCCAAGCACCATGGAAACAGTTGACGTTTCCGCGACGTAAAACAACCCCGGTACCGGGGATCTTGTTTTCTTTGAAATTAAAATGCCACACGACCATCGAGCAGACACGTTTCCAACGTTGCTGATCCGCAATTTTAACAAACATGGTTTCATATCGTTTCAAGTGTAATTTAGTAGAGTGGAGAATGGTGATCACGTTTTAGGAGGAATAATGAGAGGGATGGATTGGGCAATTAGGAAAGTGATTGTTCGGTATTAAGAGTAACTAAATTGAGAAACTCGAAAGCATAGGAAATATGAAACAATATGAAACTTCAAAGTGAAAGTTACTTCTTTGTTTAAACAAAGAAGAAAAAATTATAGCTGACTATAATAATAACTAACTATTATAACTAACTATAAAAAAAATTATTACTAATTTTTTGTTATTATTACTTTTTATTTCTATTATTTTATTACTATATGTTTAAACAAAGAAAAAAGAAATTATAACTAACTATAATAATAATTAACTATTATAACTAACTACAAAAAAAAATATTATTAACTCTTTTTTATTATTATTTTGTTATTACTATTATTTTATTACTTTATGTTTGAAGAAAGAAAAAAGAAATTATAACTTACCATAATAATAACTAACTATAATTACTATAAGAACTATTATAACTAGTTATTAAAAAAATGATTACTAACTCATTTTTATTATTACTTTTTATTACTATAAGCTACGTTTCAGCATTTTTAAAAATGAATTTACATTTCCCAACATTTTCATACATATTCCGTTTTTATGGCTAATATAATTATAATTAGAGTAGAAAATACAAAAAAAATTCTGCATGATATATTTTTAAATTTATAATACGTGTGATCCTTTTTTTCTGAAATGTTTGTAAGTCATTAAATAAGAAAAGTTGAATTAAAGTAGGCAATCCGGGTTTTCTTTAGTACCACCATCATCTTTGTAAATGTTTGAAACTTAGTGTCAAGGCTTTCTTGGTTTATTACTCCTCTCTTCTTCTACTTTCGAGACAGAGGGGTTGAAGCTTGGTGTTGTGGGTTTTATTGCAGTAACCTTCAGTCGAAATTTCTTTCTCCTTTCAAAGACTTGCAGTCTAACTATATCTTCCTGAATAATTTATAGTACAAAAATTTCTTGTAATATCTAATTTTTTTAAAAGTGTCTTATGTTCGTATACCCGTTTAACAATGCATGATTAACATGTCTATTTAATATAAATATTTGTATGTATTGTTTGAACGTAAGTATAATTATTAAATTAATTCCGTATTTGAATATCGATTATTCAAAGTAATTAAATTGTATGGATGTTATAATTGGACGAATGCAAATTAAGGCATTATCATAACTACGGAGATACCATGATTGAAAAGCAAAAACGGAATAATTAGAATAAAATGACAATAAATAAATAAATTTGTATCGTTATAAATTATTAAACATTTTCTTTGCAATTTTCTTTTCAATTGCAGTTATAATTATTCTCACAGTAATTATGCAATACATTCACTTATATTTTATATTTTTACATTTTCAATTCCCTAGTTGTATATGGTGAATTACAAAGACAATAAAAATGGCTACCTTTAAGCATTTAGTTTCACTAAAATTTCACATGTTTTATAGTACTCCTTAATAAATGCTTAAGCCAAATTGAAACTGAAATAACATTAAAACAAGGAAGTATTTAACAAATTTTCTAATTCCTAACATAAAAATAAAGAAAATTGTTTTAATAAATTATTATTGCATTATCGTATCATTATAGTACATGATTACAACTATTATTGTGCTTTATTGTTGTCTCTTACAACATGTTATAATTATAATATATCGATATATTTAATATACTATTAAATATTAACATATTTTAATGAAATATTAATTACAATCTCTGCTTCTCGACCAAGGAACAAAAGGACAAAATAATCCTAGATTACTATTTCCAAGCTTAACACCATAATACTTCTATTTTATCAGCTTCTAATAACATGACCCTGTTATGTTATAAATTGAGGTGCAGGGTGCCCTATGTGTAATAAATTTGGCAAGATCGAGGTAGCCTTATTGCTTTGTAAAAGCAGTGAATCTCTGCCAGATTTATCGTGTCTGAGGTCACGTTTTACCATCATAGATCGTTAGCCAGACACTTTCTGGACGTAGCCCACATCGAGATAACGCTCTTCTAGTGGTCAGTGTCTGGTATGTGAAGTTCGAGGACAACGTAAAAATTTTAGTAATATACTCTCATCGCTACGTTTACTCTGTTCTTGAAATTCTCGACACGAGAAATGCGTTCCTTAAAAATCAGCCAAGTCGTAGACTTAATTTATTAACAATAAACAAACTCTTCTTTCGCTTGTGTAAAACAAACATACACTTGGAGACGAAGGAATAATATTTTGGTTGTCACTGTTCACTCATTTTTACCATTTCTTCTGTTTTAATAATGAAAATGTTTATTCATTTCATTGCCAAAATTCTATTTTTATTTATTAGATAATAGGAATGGAAAAATTATGAAGTACCCATTTATGAAACCAAAAGTAACTCCAAAAATTCTAAAGAACAAAAGGTACACTATTAAAGACACTCCTGAATGATAATATGTAAAAGAATAATAATTTCAATAATGAATTTGATAAGTAAAATGTCACGAGATAAATTTCGGTAATAAAGTAATTATTGCAGTATATATAAATTTATAATAATAAATTACCGTTGTAGTAGTAATAATAATAATTTTAATTGTTATAAGGAGTTATAATTAAACTTGTCTTCACCTGGTATATAAGGCAATTCGTCGTTTCAATATTGGAAACTGTCACCTTTTGCATTTACCAATTCCTTGTATTTCTCTCTTCTAATTGACAGATTTAATGTCCCAATAGGAGCATTCTTCGTGCCAATTCAGCATTTCAGTCTTCGACAGAATCCGGTAGTAAATAATTCACTTGCAGTCTCGTGAAACACACAGCTGGAACTGTTATCGATTGTGAGAAACGCTATGAGCCTTTCGAACAACCGAATATCTGTGAATAATCGGAGCATCGAGCACCCTTTACAAGCCTCGCACCTTGGGTGCCACGCACGCTTCTTTCGCACCCTGCGTTCAAGCACGCAATCCACTTTGATCCGTACGTTGCCACCAGTGTGTATAAATTCGCACGAAATTTCCATTCTCACGTACTCAACTCTAGTAACGAGGCAAACAACAAATTTCTGCGATTTTCGTTTCATACTTTCCTTTTACGGCGTTGTTACAGGATCGTGTGCACAGTGTCAAATATGTATTATTTTGATATATAATAATATATCAAATTTTATCGATATATCAAGAATGAGTATCAAAATTATTTCATAACGTTATTTACAAATTTCGTATCATCTTTGAAACATGAACATGGATATAGAAAGATAAATAATGTATAAAAATTTCGTTTTATTTTTTAAATATAAAAATTATAGTAGATAGTTATATCAAAATTACAGCAAATCTGCATCATTCAGATTCACCGGAATTTATTGTGAAACAAAAATTTTCGAATCAGAGGAAGCATGGAAGCAATTGAATCTTACTATGCTTAAAAATTGGCCATAAAGATGTTTTAATTATATATGGTAACCTAGAATTTTTTATATAAGCTTCATTAGCATAATGTATAAGTAAAAGCAGCTAAAAATATAATATGCAAATAAAAATTGGGAAAGTGTACGTAGACAAGAATTTTAAAGAATAGGTTAATAGATAAATATAAGAAGATATATTCACAGATTTTTCTTATAATAGTGAAATTGGTATAAAAAATTCTAAAAATTAGTAGGGATTATATACTAACAAAATTATTATTAATATTTATATTTATACCACTGTAAAATTATGGTGGACTATGAATAATAGTATAGGTAACAAAATGATACAAGTATGATTGACAAATAAGAATCAACACACATTGGTTAAAATTAATACAAATATCAATGTGACTAAAACCGACTCTGATCATCCCTTCTAAATGTTCCCATCACTCACCCTTATCAGCAAAAAACTACCCCTCGCTTTCCTCACAACCACCAACCATCCCTCTATTTCCACAACATCCCACGCAACCTATCACCCGCTCATGTTCAAATATGATTAATGCAGTAACAAGTATCGTACATTATTGAAATTTTCCTCATTGAATCCAATTTCTTTCTCCTTACTTTCTCCAACTTGTAACTAAGCTAGTATAACAAATATGTTATATAATATTCATATATTTTTATAAATATTTTCTTCGATGCTCACATTTTTAAGTCATGGATATTATATATAAATGAATATATTAAATATTTATTGAACAATATTATTGTACAGGATGAAAATTATCGAAGAAGTATGTCTAATTATGTTTACTGTTTCTCACAGTACTCATTCACACATTTACTCTCAATGAATTCTGAATTGCAACTGACCTATTCAACTACTCTCTCATTCGTCCTCTCTTCTTTCATTCATTACATAAATATAATCAGTCTATAACACACTTCATTCATTACACGCATACTCGATTCACTTATTCTTTCTTACAGACATCACTCAATTTTACATCAATATATATAATATTAAAATCTATGTCAATCATTGCCACAATATTTTACCTGTACATTTATATTTTATTAGATTTATATTATTGTGTATCACGTAAATTGAGAAATCTCTGTTATTTTAAGATACAACCATTTATTTTATTTTTATGTTTTTAGTGGTAAATATACGTTTGACTCGACCAAATTCATTTATAGCGACATTCAGTGACGACATTATGGGGTGACGAAATAGCTTGGGAACATTGAGAATAACAACTCGTACCATTTCTCTTTTACTCCTCGTGACCTCTACTCCATGTGGAATAATTCAGGGCGTTTTCGAAATAATTCGCCAGGAATATGTAAGGGGAAAAGTAGGTGGCGAGGTCGAGGTATCAATGTTTCATTTAGAGGGGCTCTAAGCGTGCCTCCGATGTTTGGACGTGTTTTATCGATTCGCGGATGAATTTGGAATTTCCGTTTTGGTTCGTGATTTCGTCGAACGCGAACTTTAATTGCGAGCCATTATTTACTGCGATGTAGTTAATGATATCGATTCGATGGAATGAGACCAGCTTGGATATGTTCGAGTTTTCCGATGAAGTTTCCAAAGTGCCTAACAGTGTCGTAATTTGGAAAAAAATTATTTAAAAATTGGGTAACGGTGTTGACGAGCAAACGTCCTCCTGTAGTTTTTAAAATCATTAATGATACCATGGAGAAGAAAATAATTTGTTTTCAAAATGAATGAGTGAATTAAAAGAATTATAAAGAATATAAAGATTAACAATTCTGAGGAAAATTATTAAAAAATTTGTAATTAATATATTACTGTCTGTGTGAAATTTCTGTGAATACTGATTAATATTTTTTATTTCATACAAGGTGTATTAAAAAAAAAATATTCTAGAAAATGTACAATATATTAAAGTAATACAAAATGAAAAAATTAGGTATTAAAATAAAACAATATTACGGTATCCATTAAAAGGAAATTTGATATTTTTCAATGTTCCTTTAAAACTTTTAGCATAATTAGTCGCAGTCCAATTAATCGCAGCCCAAATATATATTTTTTCATAATAAAGCAGATGATATTGAAATAAAATTTCAAAGAACATTGGTAAAAATATAAGCAAGAATTAATGTTCTAATGTACCTTCCTGAGGGAAAGATAACTTGTCGGGAGAAAGGTTAATGGTATTAGAATAAAAAAAGGTATTAAAATAACCATAAGAAGGAAACTAATATCCTCAAGTATCTTTCTGAAGCTTCAAACCACTTAACCCACAAACGACACACTAGGCTTCCAGGAAGATTTCATAAATGAGATACCTTGAAAGCTACACTTAAGGCAGAATAGCATTATTCAGTACGTAGATAAACAAATTAATGACTATAATATAATTCTCAACCTAAATGTGCCGATGTATACGAATATTTTCCTCATTCTCATTTACAATTTGATTTTTCAACCATTAAGAAATATTAAATTGAGATACTAATTTATTAATAAAATACGGAAATTTATTATTTAAATTTTAATAAAAATTTTATTGGGAAAAATGTTGAAAAAAAAGTGAAGTATAGCACTAACGCCTTTAAATACATCTAAATTAGCTACAATCGTAGTGTGAAGTAGATGGAGAATCTTAGTTAGGGACTCTCATTTTAATCATCGAAGTTAAGCGTCGCCGTCCACGTAAAGTAGTGTGATGGGTGACCACTGGCTGTCCCGACCCGACTCCCTTCGATATTTTCTCTATATATTGTGTGTTGTGTGTTAGCTTTTGGTAGGGTTTGAAATTCAGTTTTGAAACTCTCTGCGTTTGTGCATGGTGTTGTAGTTTCGGCTAGGTTGATGGTGCACAACAAGAACCTTGTTTGAGGTGGAGATATATACATACTTACATATGCGTGGTACCGTTGATTGAAAGCGTGTGAAAGAGAAAAGTGGGGCAAAGGGAGAAGGAAAAGAGAGGAAAGTTTAAATTAAAAGCAATTTACATAACTATAAAAAATATTAGAAAATAAACAAAAAAATATATTGACCCTAAGAATTACAATAAACAAAAAAGAAAAATAAAACAAGTGAAAAGCTTGAATTTGGAAAATTAGGAACTGAATGATAGGAAATGAAAATAAGAATTAATGAAAAATTAATAAAGAAAATTGATGGTAAAGTTGAAAGAAAATATTCCAGGAAGAAATGAAGTTAAGTGCACGTGGAATTTAACGAGGAAAATGGAGGTTATCAGAATTGTAACCATTGAAGTTAGATGGATTGTACAAATACGTCTTCTACGTAATAGAAGATAATTTGTTGATTCATCTGGAGAGAAAAATTCAAAGGTATAATATTTGATCTTATAAAACAACATTTACACTCACTCACCTAATTATTGGGTGTAAAAATATATTTGCTGTACCTTTACAAAAAAAAGAAAGAAAAATAGTTCAACACATTCATATAATAATTTTAATCCTACCTCACCTGATTCTACTAATTACATTTGTATGTTCTAATTACCTTTATATAAAAAAAAAAAAAGGATAATTCAGTACATTCGCATAATAATTTTAATCACATATCCTATATATTTCTTCAATGTGTATTTATTCTATATGTCTTATTCTATATGTTGAATCAATATTTTAATAAAAAATTTTTCTCAAAGTTTTCTACGAGATTTAAAGTAGAAAAGCTATTAATGTTCCGAAAAGGGTATAATACATAGAACCTAGTAAAGTTTAATGTGACGATCTCCGAACTTATCGGAAACGAAACATTGTCGCCAATGACGTGGAAGCATTTCTCACAAATAACAGCTTTTTGCCACAACTGTATGCAGTTCGCTTCCGATGACGGTGCAACGAGCCTGCTGCAGAAAAATTTATCGGCTTTCGCGAAATAAATTTTCAAGACCACGCCTAAAATATCGACGATTCAATAACGGCATATGATGTATCGAATTTTTCGTATAAACTTGTCGAGCAATATACCGGAACGTGCAAGTCGAATATCCTTATTTCTTTCGCTTCCCTTTCTCACCTTTTCGCTGCTTCGCTCATCAAATCTTCATTTAGAATTCTTCTAACGATTATGTAATACACGAATGACGTTAATCTAGAAATATTAACTACGATAAATATTTATAAATAAATATTAAAATTCATGAGTTTCCAATAGAATATAAATCTTTTATGAGAATAATTGAATTTCGCTTTTTAGGTTATGTTTGAGTTGTGCAATAGTTGACTTGTTAAGAATTTCAATTACTCGTTTCATAAATTATGGCATTTTTTAATAACTCCAGAACAGTACATATGTATATATAAAAAAAAATCGTATCGTTATAAATCGAATTTTATTTTTATACTGAAACGTTGATACTATAATATATATTTGAAGAAAATATTGGGAAAAAATTACCGATTTTAGAATATTTTCGTTTATACTACAAAAATAATAGAAAATAGAAATATAATACTATACTATTGTAATTCTTAATTCCACGAATTACATGGCTTGCTATAAATGGAGTATTTCGTTCGTTCAGTGATTCTTTTTAGTTTTGATGTGACTAGCTGAACATATGACCAGCTCAAATTTTCTGCACGTGACATGTGTGATCAATATTTTTGGAGACCCCTTGGATACACATGTTCTTGGGTACACGAACTGTATGTGACGTGTCAAATCACATTCTTCTAGGAACAAAAAGTTTTGTCACTTTTCTGTTACTGCACAAGAAACCTTCAGTGAGCTACCATATATTTTTCCTTTTAATGAGAGTTGCAGGCAAGAAATTTCACGTGCAGATTCCTTCGTACTAAAATTACGCATTCATGTTATTTGACGAATCTATTATTAAAGTTCGTTCATGATGTTTCCTTTCACGAACTACGTACTGTAAGTCCAACTTTGTGCACCATGTCCACTCGCAATGAGAAAATAGTCGACGAAACTTTTATTACTTCGCTCGCTGTATATATTTTTACAGCTAAGAATTCATTTGTCGTTTCTAAATGCCTGTAAAAACCGTACTTCGCTATAAAAGAATTTCATGCGAAAGTTCATTCAGCGTGACGAATGTTTCGCACTTGGAGTCTAATGGAATAGGTTTCCCGTGAAAGTAGGGAAAAATCGATGCATAAATAAAGAATTCTTTCGAAAAGGTACTTCAGTCACGGAAGGGTTAAACCTCATAGTCCAGGTCAGGTGACTCATGCGATGAAATTACTTGGTCGTCGTGGAAAATTACCTGGCATCAAGTATTCGTACAAGCATGACAAGCTCTAATCGTAAGTTCAAGACCAAGACGTGTTCCTGGAGATGCAAGGTATAACATATCCGAGGAAATAGGCTGCTATTTAATCTCTTAGGCACGGTTGAATTTTGCGTGGGGCTGTTTCTCTGTACGGCAGAGATCTACGCGAATTACGTGTAAACGATACAGCACTGCAACGCGTGCCGAACATTGATGTTCCAAAAATTGATAAGGATACAAATTGGTATGTTAAAAGAAGTATCTGATATATTAAAAGCAAATCTGATATATTAAAAGCAAATGGTATATACAGTGACTCACGAAAATATTCGGACACTAAGTTATGCCTGATTAATCACTTAATATCGCAGATACTTATGCACGGATCGTGTTCGTTATTTATTCTGAGGATAAGATGTTTATTTAAGTTAACAAAACCATGTGTTTTATTTAATAAATTTATATGGATTTACTATAACAAATTATATATAAAATAATAACCTATTTTCATGTCACGAAAATATTCGGACACTTGGCATAAATAACATCATATAACACTAATTTATTTATATAAACACATTTTTTAATATTTTGTCGTATAGCCTCTTTGCTTCGATACGTGTCTCAATCTGTTGGGCATATTAAGAAATGATTTTTTCCTAATAATTCGTATTGATAGTAGCCTACTCTTCCAGCAACCTTTGTTTCAGTTCCTCTTTAGAGTTAATTGCTGTATATAGCCTCTTTGTTTCGATACGTGTCTCAATCTGTTGGGCATATTAAAAAATGATTTTTTCCTAATAATTCATATTGATAGTAGCCTACTCTTCCAGCAACCTTTGTTTCAGTTCCTCTTTAGAGTTAATTGCTGTCTTTCGTATTTTGCGATCTAACATATCCATAAATTCTCAATGGGATTGGGATTCGGCGATTATGATGGAGGATGAAGAACTTTCGGGCAACGATACAGCAAGAATTCTTGAACAATGCGTGCTTTATGTTTGGGGTCGTTATCCTGATAAAACTTAAAATTGTTGCGAATTCCCATTTATTCTGCGCTATTTAATAAATTATTTTTTAATAGGTGTAAGTGACAGTTTTATCCATGGTGGTGTCAGTAAAATTTAAATTGCCAATTCCTCTGGTTGAAATACAATTAAAGGGCTGAAAAATAACCCTCAACAACTCGTAACGAACAAAAATTTTCCAGAACGGGCCCTTTTAAGTCCGTCTGGAAGGCAAGGGCCTCCCCCGAAGGAGGAGAAAACTCATTCCACGCCAAGCTCAGGGGTGGAAAAGACTCCTCCTTCTGGATTAGGCTCTTCAAAGGGTCACCCTCAGTTTACGACGAAGCAAGCCGGGGTTGCGCGAGGCCACCTCACATGGCCTGGCCCCAACTTCCTATGACCCATCTGGCAGGAATTGGCATTCCCTGCAGGAACACTTCAACGTCGTTATCGTACCCTAATAATGCCTAAAAATATCCGACAATAGCCTGATATTTAATAATAAAGACAGAGTCGTCACTCCCATGAGTGTTCAAGCTCACGCCTGAGTACCATGAAACCAGTACGATGTTTGGGAAATTAGGTGATGGTGTTCTCTTCTCTGCTCCTTACTCATCATTGTTGATCACCAGAAACAACTTCTTTTCATTTAGAAGAGCTCGAGAGACGAGCTCCCAGTTGGTTGTCCAAATAACGACGAAGTAGGTCGCGAGCCAATCTAAGAATGTGCAAACAGCATTGGCTGGAGTTGGCAGGATAAAAGGCAAATTAAATTACCGTGTATCGGTCCTTTGAGAACGGTGACGGGACAGCAAAGTGGTTGGGCATAGATGTGCAGCTCGCGATAATTTTGACCATTTAAAACAGGTAAATCGTGACTATCTTCATCGCCAGGACGACGTGCCTGTATTTTATTCCTTGGAAATTTGTCCCCAGGCGCCGTGTTTAGAATTTAAACAGCCGGATTTTATTCTCCGGCAAATACGGTATGGAATTTTAAAAAGCGAATTTTATATTTCGATGGCGGATCGTGCTGAAACACTGCATTCAATATTGAAAGTTATAAAGTTTCAACGCTCGTTCCGACGTTTTATTTGAAGTTCGAGAAATTTTCTACTCGATTTTTCGATCGATCAGCTTTGAACGCGATTTTCTTCTGAATGATTTATCATTGCGCGGATTTAATCTGATAGATTCTAACAACGGGATATATTTCGATACGTCTTTTATATTTATATATTTTCTCTATTTCCTTATATATATTTTTATTTGTGTATTTCCACATCCCAATGATGTGACATAATTTGAATTAATTTTTACAATCGGAAAGGTTTAAATATTTATGTGAAAGAATTTATTTCATAAGGAAAAATATAATTATTAATGGATTTTTCTCCCGTACTTGTAATAACATTTTTCTTCTCTTCGCAACACATTTTCTATTTTAATTTTCATTGTCTACGTTCGTTCTCTTCGTTGTCTGTTTAAATAAATTTTTGTTCTTACTAATAAATTAATACTGAAAAGAACTACCATCGCTTCTCGAAATATGCCTCTTCTAAAAATCGTATGCATAACCTAAAAAATATACCTAACCTAAAAATATATTTCTCTCTTCTTTTCATTCCAACCCAATTTTTCAGAATTAAAAATAAAGAATCCAATCAAATTTATTAATCTCTTATGAAATTACTGAATATTCGAAATGCAGAAGTTTTAAAAATAAAACGATCGTTGGAATAGTAAATTGAACATTTATGAGTTTTTTAACCATTTCTCATCCATGATACATATTTAGAAATACAAATAAATTTATTCAGTACCGTTAGTGGACTAGGATAGCTTACTAAAAATTTGATTTAAGTGACGTCAATGTTTGTGAAAGAAAAGAAAACAGTTATAATGTTCGGAACTTTTCCATAAACATGAGACTCGGTTATGAATTTCTTTAGAAAATGGAAAAGCAGAATTCTAATGTATTTTTCATTTAAAAATTTTCCGACAGCTGTCTGGAAAAGTTCTCAGCGTGTTTTCTGGTTTCCCAGCATCCACTGCATTTTGTAATTCGTTTCAACCAGCAGCACATTCGTTTTAATACGTATTAACACGAAGCAAAGACGAAAATGAATGGACTGTTCTCCGACAGGTATTACGAAGCCTCGTGACGTTTATTGTAGTGAAAATGAAAACCTTCCGTAACCTTGATCAAAATTCATCATAACTAGATCAATATTAACATTCTCGGGCTTCGCTAAATTGGTACAATATTCCACTATTCATTTTCAATCGTGCAAACTGAACATCTTCGATAGAAATTTCCGCTGCTAATCATAACCAAATATTTGAAATAAAAATAAATTGGAATTCCAGAATTAATTAAAATAATTTAAACGATTCCGAGAAATCAAATTAATTTTGTTATTCGAGTAACTTTTCAGCAAAATCTACACGATATTAAATCGCTTAATAGAAACATAACCTTGTCATGGAAAAATGGATAGTATTTTTCATTAGAACGAGCGGAGAAAATGGAAAACGAGAAATAAATTCGATATCTCTATTTGTACGAAATAAATACATTCGTTGCACTTTCTGGTCGTATATTGAGACTGCAAAACTTTTTGCACGATGTTTGAAGAAGCAGTACAATACGCGTTTCGTCGAAAACATTTAGAAACATGAAAATATTGAATAAAGGAGTTGAAAACAGAGAGTATTGCTATAAAATGGTATAACTGAAAGCTAGAAAAGAGAAAACAACATCGATTGTGTTCATTCATGGAATCCAATTTTTCCCCATCAGCGATCGCCATTTTATGGTCGTCAGCGCCATCTACGCAGTTCCAAGCCTTGTCCTTGGTCGAAAATAAGGGAAACAATCGAGTTTCCTCCTAAAGGGAAGGTTTATACCAAGCTATTGGTCAGCTGGATTCGAAATTCAAATGGGATTCGTATTTTTAGGGATCGATTGTAAATTATCTTTAAAAGCAAAAGGGTTTTCGCTGATGCGTGTTTTTCAGCAATTCTGAACAGTGAAATAAATTATGCTGATGTTACTGTCAGTTTACAAAGCCGTCTGATTTAGAGATATAAAAGATATATCACTGATTATAGCTGAATAATCGTATCAATTGGACTATTTTATGATACATTCGAATAATTTATTGTTCAATAATAATCTAATATTTAATTATTGTTTCTATGCAAATTAATTCCTTCACTTGAATCATATTCCTCAAAATTATTTGATTCGTTTATGGCTTATTTCCAAGGTTTGTTGTATTTATTTATTTAAATAATTTGAACAATGGGTTCTCCAAATTGTGGCTATGAAATTTCAAACATTTATTTTCCTTTGAAGAAGAGAATTTATAAACAAAAATAATAAAAAATATAATTGATAGAATTACGTGAGGTGTAAAATACGCCGAGAATAAATTGTTTGTTTAAATTTCTGGAAAGAAAGATGCAATATCGCTTTGTACCTTTTTAACTTTCTGCCATTTTTATTTTTATTTTTATCTAACAAGGAAGAGATGGAAGACGAATTCAAAAGACTTCTTTGAAGCTAGCTGAAATCAATGAATATAGTAATCGATACAGAGCAACAAGCTTTTGCCTTCAAAATATCGTCATTTCTACAATAAAACAGCAACGCATTTTGGTTCCAAATTCTCTTTCTTTCTTTTTTTTACAAAAGGTTACACTGAAATTGCTTTCTAAAATTTTTAAAAGTAAAAATAGAGTTTAATTATAATTACTGTATTTATTCCTCAATTGAAGAAAAATTTCCAGAATTTTCATTTCTCCGCTCAGAAAGTTTGAAATGTTTCAAAATTTTTATATTTCTTTCCAGAATAATAAACTAAAGGTAGAAAAAATTTCGAAACTTCCATATTTATTTATGAAATACTGAACAATAGATATTTCAAATTTTATACGTTTATTTCTAGAATTCCATAGACTTGAAAATTATTGATATTAAATACTGAAATGATATGGTGCAACACTTCCATTACAGTCATACTTTTCAATCGATTTCATGAACGCATGGCGTTTCAAAAATCTTGTACGAAGTCTTTCCTCAGGTCGAAGTGGTATCTCAGGTGCAAAATTTGAAAGAACTCGAAATTTATAGCCACGTGAAATAAAGAAAGCTTGGCAAAAAAGTTTCTCCCATAAATTTCGTCCGAGAGTGCTTGCAGACAACTTACTACCCATTGGGATCCTAAAGCCACCCGGTATATACATTCTCGGTTATTCGAATATTAAGCAACTCGATCTCTGAAAATTCTGTTATACTTGAATTGAATTTTCCAGTCCATGAAACATACGTATATTAAAATCTGCAGCATAATTTACGACGGGAATATTTTTCCGCAAATTCGGAGTGATTCTTCATATTTTTAACAATTATCCAGTAAAATGCACACGGCCGACAACGATTAAATTTATTGCTGCTCACGGAGTTTTCTGATCAGGGAGAAAAACGAGATTTTATTGAATCCTGATCGAGCACGAAACGTAGCTGGATCATTTCGCAGAACTGCCTTGTCGTTTCATGAATATGCAGTGAATTGGATAAAACGTGCATCGAATAATCGAAAAGTTGACGAAGAGAATGATCAGCGACGAATTACAAAATGGAGCATTGACAAAAATTACAATGATGAAAGCATTCATACGTGTACATTAGCATAAACGTGTATTTAAATTTCCCACGGTATTTGCGAAAAATAAAATTTCATTATCCTTCGTTTAAAAAGAAATATGAGGATTTCTTAAAATTATAGGTAAATTTTTATTTCAAAGATAAAGATTGAAAGAATTTTGTGAATATAAAGAATTTGGATATAAAAAAGATTTTTAAATGAGCAATTTTGTTCGTAAAAACATGGTCAACCTTGCTAGATAAGATTCTACGGATTTAAGAGAAGCATTGGATTAAAAGCTTACAAAAATATGGAAATTACGCTAATCTTTTCGTTTGTCCTTCTGACTTCGAAATTAATCCTGTCTTTTCCATATCCCACGTTTGGCAGCTTGAGTATTTTTGAATCCTATTTTTCTATTCTTCTAACGTAAAACAATGTTGCACGTCTGAATTTGTTTTAAAAATTTTGTGTAATTTATATTGTAGGACTTGCTATTTTCTAAAATCTACAGTAGTTTGAATTTGGAAAGTAGTGGTATAAATATCAAATTAGTTTCAAATTCTCTGATGAGCATAATTTGTAAATAAAAATTTTTAAGTTTTTGGTAGTTCTAAATTAAAAATAATATTGCAATGGCATAACTGCTATTGTGATTTTGAATTTTGTTTATAGGATTATTCTATAATATTCAATATTATTGTGAAATATCATAATAAATCTAGCTTTTAAAAACTGTATATCCTTGTGTTTGAAATCAGTGCCATAAATTTCAGCTCAATTGTAAATATCCATAGTTTCTGTCTTAATTTTGAAATCCCCTATAGATTTCATTTCATAACTAATCCAACTGGTGAAACCCCTGTAGCCTTAAGTTCTAAATTAATTCTAGGAATTCCACATTAAGTTGAAATATCTGTAGCCACAACCATAATTTTGAAATACCCTGCTGTTTGAAATTTAAAAATAAAGTTACAAATTCCACTTTAACTTTAAATATCTATAACCACTATCATAATTTTGAAATACTCATTAGTTTGAATTTCATAATTAATTCAATTTTAGAAGCTACTGTGACAGTTTAAAAATACTAAATCAAATTTCAGTTCGATTCGAAATATTCCAGTAATTTCAATTTCAAAGTACGTCAAATTTTGGAAACCTACAGTATCATTGGTCCTGAAACTAGTGCATCAATTTCCACCTCAAAATGGAAATTCCCTCGACAGCTTGAGTTTCGAAATTGATCAAATATCTGATCACGAATCTGCTTACAATTTTGCATTTAATTTCAAATTCCCAGAAACCTCTAATTTCCAAAGTAATGAAATTTCCGAAAACTCCAGTGGCCTCGACCTTGAAGTAAATCCAACCCTCGATTCCACCCCTAAAATTAATTTCGCACAATAGCTTCTGTTACATAAATTCCGTTTGAAGCATCCACTTCCTTTAAACGAAGGACATTTGATCCTCTCGATAGAATATAGTCCATGCACGAATCGTCACCAAATATCCCCATAGCTCCAATTGCAGAAACTTCAGAGAGACTCTCTGGAAGAAGACGTCACGTACGTATCATAAACCCAGAGCACATCCAGAGGCTTAACAGCGTCATATCGAGTCGTGAATCGATATCACCTGTTGTTCGTTTATAATGTCACCGGCATTGGCTCGAGAAGATGTCAGATCTCGCGATCATAGGACGAGTTTTGACAAGGATTTGCCAATTAAGGACACAAAAGGCAACCAAGAGTGGAACTCGTATCGAATCGATTAATATTGATGGGTCGACGAATGGGAGGGCACTGTTGTCTCTTGGCTGAATAGTCTCGAGTCCCTCGGGTAATTGGAAACTGTCTTCAGCATGGAGAAAACTGTATCGAAGAGTCGAAGTAAAGTTTATTCAAATGCAAATTGAAGTTTCTCCTCTATTCCGGATAAAAATGATACAGATCTGACTGCCAGTCTAATTGGAAGGTCAGAATATTACGATGTTTGATAACCAAGTGCGTTCTTACCGTCATTTTGAGGTTAGTTTTACAGGGTGATTCAAAGTGAGTGAACCTTTCCCAAATTTTTTAAAAAGGATTGACTTAATAACCAATTTTCAGAGCCTGATATTACAGGTGCCTATTTCCATTACATCATTAAGTTGATTTAAAGTCAGTTGTACAGGGTGGTTCAAAAAAAGGATTGAAAGCTTGAAGAATATGGTCGATTAATTATTTTTAAAACGACTCTACTAGAATTTGAATTTATATGCAAGTTACATGAAGTGGAGTTACGAGAATCTATTTTCATGGTAATTTCGGAATGAGTTATACAGAGATGTTTAATAAGGTTGAAAATTACAAGGTCAAAATTTAATTGAGCCTCTTTTCATTATTCTCTCTCCGATTTTTGTCAAAATATCAATTTACGTGCAATTTACACAACATAAATCGTGTATCTATTTCTGCAATTATGTTTATACGATGAGTATACAGGATGAATCAAAAAGGGAGTTTCAAATTTGAGAAATGTGTTTCATCAATTTTTTTCTATTTCATAAATATGAAATTTACATTTACAATATATAGAACGAACCTAAATATAAAGAATTCGTGGAATTTACAGTTAAACGTCCACGTTGTCATGATACTTTTAAATTATACAGTGCGATTCAAAAACTGATTAACAGTAAAACCGATAAATCAATTACTTTGTCAAAATTTAAATGCATAGAAGAGGAATGCAGAAACCTAATGAAATTCAAATGACAAAATGGAGTATCGATAATAATTTAAAAAGAATTATACAGGATTTTTCAAAAAGAGTGTTACGAATTTCAATGTCTTTGCAAATCATCCACTTCGACATTTCCTCCAAAGCTTTTATTCCTCAGTATTATTTCGTAATCGTCATATATAAATATAAATAGTGGAATAAAATATCTCAATTAAATAAAATTATTATTATTATTAGTACTGGTATTGGTATTAGTACTATATTATTTACTAGTGAAACAACCATGAATTTAATCATAGAAGCAAAGAATTGATTATATCCCTTTATTTTAAATTAAAAAATGACATTTCACTGTTATCGTGTGACAGTGATACAGGGCAGCATTATGAAATAGGCGGGGTACTATGGAACAAATGTGAAACGTAAAAAGCTAAAGGATGTTCAGTCGCCGGATAAATAGGACGTCACGTCTCAGACGATTTCTTGCATAATATCCCCTTTTTATCCCAGCTTCCTGTTCGCGGAGGAGCGATCGGATAATTTTATCGCCTGAATTCTTCCGGGAATTGAATCGAACCCCCCGTGTTGTCGTTTTGTCACGAGATTCTGCCAATACAAGGTGAACTCCGCACAAAAAGTAACAGACTGCCTTTTCATCCTATCGAGATCGTTTTGCTCCTTTCCAAACGAATATTTTAATTTTTAGAAACATTAAAAATCCTTAAATTATTTTAATTAAAAATTATTGAATTAATTTCCTAATTTCAACGCTACTGAAAAATTATAATTGATTAGCATAGCTGATATTTAATTAATTAATAATTTAATATTGGATTGTAATTGGAGCATTATAATATTATGTATAATTTATAACGCAGATATTATTCAAAATAGAAATCGTACTGCAGTACAAAATTGCATAGCACTGTTAGAAGGAAAAATTTAATTCTAGTATATAAATAATACTGTTTTATAGTAATTTAAAATCATAAAAGAAGGGAGTTTTTTTAAAGAAAAATAATGGAAATAATCTACTTGGAAGAAGATTACGGGAGAAATACGAGAAACGAGAATTCCAGAGATTTTTATTGATTCGAGATTCCGAGATAAGAGGCAGATGGTATCTCAAATATGTCGGAAAGGTAGATAATTATCAGCCCGATGAAGATGGATGGACTCGACGTCCTGGGACCTGCATGTCCGTTTAAAATATAGCGAGATAAAAACGTCAGAGTGCTGGATCGATGTATTTCCATAGGAATGGCTGACTTTAACCGCCATGACACGCGATTTCACTCGAATACCTCGTTCTGCGTAGTGCCAGGGTGCCATCGTGTCTCTGACAATAATTCGAGGAACTCGAGCACCACGTGGAATGGCAATGAAGCTTTTCACTTTGTCTTGTTGCAAAATTTCATATAAAAGAAATGTTCTTTTGAATCTCTTTCAAGCTTAAATTCAAAGGCAAAATAATTTTCTTAAGTCTTTCAAGGCAGAATCATGTAGGACATTATAGGGGGTAGTTTTCACGAATAAAATTTCTTATCTTTTATCGTCGAAGAAGGGAATGAAGAAAACAGGTTTCTATTAGTGTGTTTGAAAGGTGACCTTGAATTTAGGAGGGTGTCTTTTAAATTACGTTTCAGTCCTGAAAGAATTAGTAATTATAGGAGTGCTTTCTTGTCCCTTACGTGTTTGTGGACTAATTGAATTTCAGTTTCCATCTTTGCTTCTTTCTTTAAGAAAGGATCTATCCTTTTGTTATTTGGTAACCTTGGAACTCAAACTTTGGTTTTGTAATTGTCAATGAGAAATAAGGAATTTATTTTCCTATACTAAAGGTAAAATAATTTTTTATTTAGAATTGTCTCATTTTCTCATTATCTCACCTTTTATTGTATTCTTGTATAATTTTATATAAAGATGAAATTTAATAGAAAAATAAATTTAAAATGATTTTAATATCTTAATAAATAAACATATAATGGAAAGTTATAATACAAACATATAAATAGAACAATAATTTACAAAATATATATAATTTACATACCTATATTACAAAATATTTATAAAATATTTAATTAAATAATAATAAATGTTAAACAAATTAATGATCGACTGACCAATGCCAATAATTAAGTAAAAAGTAATTATTAGGCGAATTAACAGCGATGGTGAAAGGACTGTCATTTTTTAATAATGTAACAATTATAGAGATCCGAAATATCTAAAAATATGAATTTTTATTAAGTCCAGAAGTTATTCAAATCATAATCAAAGCTAATATTGTTAGAACTTTCTGTTATTTTCATTAGACTCGTAATTTTAATTTACAGTGTAATATCGACAATTTTAATTTAATTTAATTGCATATATGCAATTTATTATATCAACTACCAATAGTATTTATATTTTCATTTCAATCCGCCATAAATAAATATATTTTATTTACTCTTTTAAAAGAATACTTATATAAGAGTTATTAATAATTATTTTTAAAGCCACGTCAATCCCAGATTTGAAATGGAAAATTAAAAGACGTATTAAAATTATTTACTTGCTATATATTTATTTATATACAAAGAATTTTTTAGTTTAGAGATTTAAAGAAATAAAATCGATTTAAACACAATTGGTCACAACAAGGATCGTGTGATACGATATTCCAAGATAACGTCAGTTTTCCTGAAAGGAGAGCCGTCTGACTAAACAGAGACCTTATCTACTTAAGGGAAGAAAGTGGATACAGGAACATTGTCGATTCCAGTCTCGTTTTTCCAATCTTCTCATCGTTAGGAATGAGATTGAATACTACTTTTATGTCAAAGGTATTACCTCTATGATACATAACTCGTAACAATAGTAATGGAAAACGTCAATTTCTATTGTACCCAGATACATTGTGCGAATTGAGAACTACATTACATAATTTCATAAATAAATTGTATTATACTTACATAACAGCGTTGGCAAATGAAGCATATGTCATCTTGCATAATATAATTTATGAATCATTTGTTATACATCTGATTCAATCCTACACAATGTTCCCGCCTCCATTTCTTCTTCAAACTTCTTTTTCTTTTTCTTTCTTTTGATATGGTTCAGTTTAATGTAAAATTGATAGAAAAGTTCTCAAATTATTATACCATCAGCGTAAGTAAAAAAGAATTAATTTCAAACTTCCATTTCTCTTCTTCTACATTCACTCATTTCAAAACTTTCTTTTTCCCATAAATACATTTATCGTAAATTTCGAATGAAACGTATTGTGAACAAAATAAATTAAAAAACAAAAATAATTAGTGGTACCGAAATGTATTATTGGCATAGTTAATTGATATCAAATTCCTGTTTCATAGAAACAAAACATACGTTCTTCGCTTGCCTTTTCTCAAAAAGCTTTAGGCAAAACAAATTTTCACTAAACTTTTTATACAACTAAAATTCATTTAAACGAACAAACAGTGAAGCCTGTTAATTAACAAGTCTTTGTTATATTTGATGCAGTATTCAACGCGATATACAGCTTCCATGACGCTCAATGGAATTTTACTATCTACAACCTGCACTGTAATGTTTAATAAAATATTCAACATGTAGAATATTGAATACGTTATTTGGACTCTGTTATTCCGAAACAATTCCCTTTCGCGCTAAAAGCATGGTACAAAGGAGTCTTACTAGGCCAGCAAGCTCATAGAAACGAAACTTATGAAAAAAAATAACGGCCTGCAGGGGCGTAAACAGGCTGCACGGCGCCCACTCGCTTCCCCACCCGTTAAAAATCCATTAGTCTACGATCCCCGTTAGGCCAAAGGGCGGGAAGGGGTGTTCTCAAGGAACGCACTTTACCGAAATGCAATCCTTTATTAAAAAGCAACGAGGGAGTAAAGAGGAACGAGGTGGAGCCACGATTCTTCCCACGGAAACGAGAAAATCGGCCAGCCGTACGAGGAGATACGCCATTGCTGGCGAATCACCCTCTCGAGGATTTTTCATGCAGACAGGTAATCCAGTTCACGTAGAGAGTCGCTCTGTTCCTTTAATATGTTGCCTCGTAAATGATGCGAAAGGTCAAATTCAAGCTCCACAGATGTGCTCATGATTCTGCGAATAGGTTCGCGGATAATGAGAGTGACGTTGTGTCTAGAATTGAATACTCTGACTTTCCGCTATAATGTATATAATAATAATAATTTATGTGTTAGTTATGGTTGAGAATTTATGTTATATGAATGTATTAAATTAGCCAATATGTTGCTTTATTTTCGGTATGAAGCAATGTTCCTAGCTGAAATTATTTATTACAAATGAAAATGGCTAATATATTATTCAATGAATATTTTCTTGTTTCAAACGTCATAATTACCATTTTATATGTTATAATTTATCCTAAATATATCGATATTGCATTATAGTAGACTTTATGGTATATATAGTACAGTGTATAGGTTATAGTCTGTACATACAGTAATAGAATATATAATCCAATATAATATATTGTAATTTTACACATTAGTATAATCCATATGTGTGATATATAAACAAAAGTAAATGATATAATATATAAATTAATATTCTATATATATGATATACAAATAACAGTAAATGATGTAATATATAAATAATAATATTAATCATATTATTCGCATTAATAGTAATGTGGTTATTTAGTATCAATATATAACAATATAATAATGTGCAATACAATTTATATGTATGGTTTATAACACAATTTGGATCGTATTATATAGTCATACTATAGTCTGTATATAGTAATACGATATACAATATAGTATAGTATATTGTATTTCTACATATTATATTCTATATGTATGGTATACAAGTAACAATAAATGATGTAACATATGAATAATTATATTAATCTTATTATTTGAAGTATTATTGTCGTAATATTGTAGCAATAATATGGTTATGTAATATGAATATATGGTAATATATAATTGTATTAATATTGTAGCAATAATGTGGTTATCTAATATCAATATATGGTAATATATAATAAAATGCAATATACGTATATAATTTATAACACAATCGGAATTACATTGTTAGTTAATTTCAACTAGTAATAGATTCTAAAGGGTTTACAACTTAATATATGAAGTAATATTATAGTAATATTGTAGCAATAATATGGTTATCTAAGATCAATATATAGTAATATATAATAAAATGCAGTATTCGTATATAATTTATAACTTAATCCGAATTATATTATTAGTTACTTTCAACTAGTAATAGATTCTAAAGGGTCTACAACTGGAATGTTTCATAACTAAAGTTAGTAACGTGTCTAGAACTTCACTTTGTGTCGTGAACTTGGAGTTTCCTGAAGATAGTGAATAATGCATAGCGTGAATTTCTTATCAAATCAGGTAAATATAATCTAGAGAAAAATTCGTGTTATTATCAACTTGTTGCCCGCTCATGACAGGTCTGGCATTACCTGTCTACCTCTTGAATATACATGACGAACGCAATAAGGGACAGCTACACTACAGGAAAAATAAACACTGGTATAACTAGTTTTTTAGAAGTAAACAATCATTGATGCATATAATCTTATATCACAAGCTTTGCACACTACTGTTGCTCAGACGTCGTGAAAATCCGGTTGCATAAGGATTCCAACCTTTAGAACTTGAAAGCAGTGAACTTTCTACGTGATATAATATCTGTATTTGATCCTAACTTCAGTTGGATGATCCTTCGAGTGATACATTATTGCTGCTGCAAATGCACAAAGCCTCGTGCATTAAATCTTGACGCATACTCTCGAAGCCTAATTATGAAGATCAATAATCCTAAATATTTTAAACAAAATTTAAAAGCCTCTGACGTGTGATTCAAAAATCTCCACGTTGAACGAGAAATCTAAAGTATTACGTAAAAATCTGTTGAATTCGGAATAACCAGAACCTTTCCAAAATTTTGAGATGATTTAATTAGTTTACATATTTCTCTAACTCCTATCATAGGCACAGTCATTTGTGCCATTCGTTCTGTTGACAAAGGCGCGTTTTGCAATGAAGGTATCATGAAAACTTAACAACGACATTTAGAATTAATCTTCCTGATCTATAGAACATGACTATGTCATAATTACTTCAAGAACAATATTGATGAGAACACATTAATTTCTCTGTACCATTCCAGTAACAATAGCGTCATCAAAAATGTTACAAATATTATTATTTGTTTAAATTTAATTTAAACTAAATTGAAGGATTTACTAATGTATTCACCAATGACGTCCAATTGAGAAATTGAATACCAAGTTCGAATGTACAGCATTCAACGTATTCTCGATGAGAGTACTTGATTAGAGTACATTTTTAAGTTACATAATGAGTCGAAAGAAAAATACAAATATTTCGACTTTCGAGGCAACAACTTACGATATTTCAGTGAAATAAAGTACACGAGCGTCGTTCCATTTTGATATCAACCGAGGCATCATTAATTATAGTAATTTATATTGTTACCAAGTTGTTAAATGAACAATAAGTAATTCGGCTTTCAATTTATATTTTTTGGTTAGTCAGAGTAGGGATCTGATTAATTCTATCGAATTTTAAATAATTTGGTTCCCTATGCCTATCGTCTTAGGGGTGATATATTGGTCCTTGCTAAGGTTTACCCAAGTGGTGACTAAGTGTATACAAATCAAGGGATGCTGGCAATAAGGATATAAAACAGTCTTTCACTTAACCTGGGACGTGCGGTCCTAGGGTCGCAACAGACAATATGTCTGTATAAGTCCTCAGGGACCAGTGCTGGACTTTCCGTTCGGGTCTGGCTGATTCTCAGGAACCAGCCCAGACTAGGACCAAAAGGTGCTAAATTTTGGTGTTAAATTCTTCGCCATCTTTGGACCTAACATTTGGAAATCCTTATTAGAATAATTGGCACAGTATTTCCGAGTTTTACGAACACTTCGCCCACTGTCGATGGCCAGACATGTCAGCCGAGTCTGGGCCTGAACGACAAGCAAAACGAGCTGGGCACTTAACGTGTTAACCTGGGACGTGCTGTTAACAGACGATAAATATAGTCTTCGAAACGTCAAGGACTGTTCTTATTTTATTTCGTGGGGGTCCTCCCCCACAATCGTTTCGATGTCAGCTGGTCACAGGTATCCCTCAGTGACGGCGTGGCTACTCTGCGTTGCAGGAAAGAAGTCATCTCGTTCGGATGCGGGGCAAGAGGGATATTCCACTTGCTCCGCCTATACTCTTGTTAGCAATACCCACTCTTCTATGACACTCCCAAAACTACTATCTCCAAGTTCGGTAACGTGGTACGTTAACATAGGCGTAGGAAATCCGTGAAAGAATTGTTATCTCAGAGTTTACTTACAATGAATTGGAAGCACTACTACGTTTTGGGATGAGTCTACGCTCTTGCATCTACTTTTTGCGTCTGTCTCACTTTGTCTCGTTGCTTTGTTCGCTTTCTATGTCACATGGTGTTCTATGACCAGGTTAATAGGAAGGGATCAGTTCTACCAATAAGGGAAGCGTTTTACTCTACTTCTGCCATGATGTTAGAATGGTTGGGCTGGTGGGGATTCGGTCCTACAAGTTTCTCAGATGACTTCTTCCCTGTAACGCAGAGTAGCAGGGACTGTAGAAGAAGGAAGGGATGCGTTTCATCCTTTGCCTGCTAGTGGACTCATCAGTAAGGCTACCCTAGCTGGCCCTGCCTTAGACTGCGATACTATTGGAAGGACGGGAAGTTATATATATATAGGAATTGGAGGTTTTCCAAGGACTTGCCTTAATCCATCTAGTGACGAGGGTGAGAATGATGGTCGCTACAATTATTTTATTATCTGACGCTCTAGATTCGACAGAATCCGATAAAATGAGCCTCCCCGAGTAATACGATAGGAAAGGATAAAATGGTTTCGTAGGATCAGAATCACGTTTGCATGAGGATTTCGGGTTCAGTCGCGAAGAAAGTTCGATTTCTGCGAGGAGAAGTTTGAGACAGGTATTACAGCACCGCGACGTTAGCTGACCCTGCTGCGAGACCGTATCTGGTCAGCTATCAAGGGAGGTAGAGTTCTGGGAAATCCCGAGTGTCTCTCTTCTCCGTCAATTGAAGTGAGATATGGATACCTGATAGGAAATGTCGAGGTCTTAAAGTCGGCAGTCTATTCAAACGAACATGTTGGGTATCGGGATGCCGCTGGAAACATCGTGACAGAATCTGGGTCGGCTAACTTAAGGATGCTGTTATTTAACTGATCAGACATGGAGAGATAAAAGTAAGAGGGTGTGATAGGGTTTTTATTGAGCGACTTAAAGAGCGTTTATGTCAAAGGAACAGACGCGAGAATGAAGAGCATTTAGTGCAGAAAGTTGGAGCAGTGTCTGGACCAAGTGCTTGAGACTACAGAGCGAATGAAGCATGCACCAGGTTTTGGCTGGATGTGCTTGTATGTCATCTAGACTGCATCAGATGTAGGAGATGACAGAGACAGAGGGAATGTGCATATGCAAGGATAATAAGGCAATTAAGAGTTGAAGCTGAGAATCGAGTTGAGGTCAGAGAGTTGGGAGCTGAGAAACAAAGTTTCAAGGAGAGGTTAGGTGTATGTCTGAGTGAATTTGGTGGAACTGCTTAATGGTATAGAGTAGGAGTTATGGTTATTACTGTACTGTTATTCTACCGTTGTTTTACATGGCACTTTATGTATCAGAAATTTATCTACAGCATTTCATTCCTACAGTGCTATAATTAATAATTGTCCAGGATATAAATTTGTCAAACTTGGTCTGAACAGTTGAATACTTATGAATGGAGAAATCGATAACTTCGGGACGATATTTTAGAAGAAAATATTTTAGAATAAATGGTGACATAAGTGCAGGAAATGTTATTTACATGGCTAAGTAACACAGCTCCTACATACCAGCTCTGAGCTTAAAATTTTTAGCAACTTACAAAATTAGTTTTCCAAGTAAGTCAGACACAGATCCTTGGTTCATTTCCAGCAAAGTTTTCCACTATTTTGGCTCATTCCACTTTTCACCAGTGAGATCCCTTCTCTTACAAACTTCGGCCTCAAACAAAATTCGAACTCGGCTGATCAAATTATTTCAGCTACCTATTTCTATTTATTTTGCAATGAGTAAAATGAAGGAACAGTGAAATTGGAGATATATAAAAGTCTGTGGAAAGAGAGAACTTGGGATTGGGAACAATGAAAGTTCTTTCCCTTTCCTGATAGCTAGACTGTAGCAAGGGTGTCATAGATTATTCAATATCGAGTTACAAATTTCTTATTTTCCTGTACATTTCTTAATGCTCGTTGGTTCTAATCTATTTTAACGAGGAAAGCAACTTTCATTGGCAGCTTCTTATTAAATTTTGCAAATATCGTTGGGATGAAAGCTACAACAGCAATATAACTCGAACGAAATCTCTGACGTGCGATGCTTATCAAAGTAACCCTCACAGAAACCGAACCAATCCTGCCTAAACAAACTCCCCCGTGACTACTCACTTCAGGTTCGCGTGTCAGGCAGCTAGCAGCCTGTAAAGGGGAGAAATAAACGTGACGAGGGTGGGTCCTATGACGCCAGCACAATCCCCATAATCCATGAGCCTGTGGCCATATGAGGTAGCTCGTAAAGTATAACTAACGATACATCGAATCGTAGGAGAAATTGGAGATGTACGGAGTACAAAGGGCGAAGCTTCGTCCACGTTTAGGATGGATTAGGCTTGGGTCAGGTTCGAAACAGATTTTCATCAAAATAATACAATGAGTGCCACAAGGGTATGCGAAAATAGAAGCGTCAACTAAGTTTGAATTAGGTTTGGACATTCACCAGAATAATATACTAAATAATCACGGAGAAGTGCAGAAATAAGAACAGTGACTCCGTTTAGATCAGACCTCAACTATACCTAACCTAAACTTCACTTCTGTTGAAACAAATATGCATGAACTATGTTTGAATTAGCTTTAGACATTCGCCACAAAAATATACTAATGATCACAGAGAGGAACAGAAATCAAAGTATTGACTTCGTTTAGATCAAACCTCAACTATACCTAACTTAGACTTAACTTCTTCTGAATCAAATATACATGAATTAAATTTGAATTAGCTTTAGACATTCGCCACAATAATATACTAATGATCACAGAGAGGAACAGAAATCAAAGTATTGACTTCGTTTAGATCAAACCTCAACTATACCTAACTTAGACTTAACTTCTTCTGAATCAAATATACATGAATTAAATTTGAATTAGCTTTAGACATTCGCCACAATAATATACTAATGATCACAGAGAGGAACAGAAATCAAAGTATTGACTTCGTTTAGGTCAGACCTCAACTATACCTAACATAGGCTTGACTTCTTTCAAATTGAACATGCGTCAAAATAATACAATATACATATAACTATTGTGGAGAAGTATAAAAAAGGGAACAAAGGAGCTAGATTTCAGTTTAACTTTTCGCTAAATGATATTATAACAGTCATACAGAGACGATGTGACACGGTAGAGGGTGCCAAAAAGAGATCTTAAAGTAAACTTGTTTTAGACTTCCCCGACATAGTGCGTTATAGTCCCTCGTTCGTGTTACAACCTGATATGAAATATGAAAGGAAATTTAAATATGATTTAGACCAGGCTTTGGTCAGACCTTCTCCAGCATAATGTATCAGACCCAGGAACGTAGCTCGTGATACTAGCAGCTGCGCAAGAGACAACACAGGCTAGCCTCGGATTAGGTTCCCGTTTCGTTTTCGATTTCCACCCTGTGGTCGCATTGAATATTCATTCCGGCTCGGTGGCGCGTTATCCACCAACTGATCGTTGGTTTTAACGACCTAACCCGGTTTCCATGGAGAAAGTGGCTTAACGCCCTGACTCAGCTACATTTTGGATTAGTCGAACTTCTGGTAAATGGCTTTCGCCGACGTTCTGCAACTCTTAATTGAAGCTAGACTCGATGTGATACTCTTTCGCAGCTCGTTTAGAGGGAGCTGACTGTGTTGTCGCGCCGTACCTGTTGCTCGTTATCGAGTTTTGATCGGTTGAACAGCGGTCTGGATTGTTTCAATTTTAACTCGATGTTCGAATAACTTTTCAATTTCGACGAAATTGTTATAAACTGGTCCGAAATTATTTGATTCCTATTCGGATTTGAAGGAAACAAATCTACGAGCAGCTAATATAATAGAAAATTAAACAAAACGCATCGTTTTTGTAAATTGAATTTGGAAAACTGTTCAATACCTACTCGACTTTTGAAGAAACAAATTTGCAAACACCTGATATAATAAAGAATTAAATAAATTGCATCGTTTCTGTAAATTAAATTTGAAAAATTGCTCAATGCCTACTAGAGTTTGAAAGAATCAAATTTATAACAACCTGATGTAATAAAAAATTAAATAAAACTCATCGTTTCTGTAAACTAAATTTGAAGAACTGTTTAATACCTACTACAGTTTGAAATAAACAAATTTGCAAATACATGATATAATAAAAAATTAAATAAAACGCATCGTTTCTGTAAATTAAATTTGAAAAGCAATTTTAAGGTAGAAGAAGGTTAGTAAAGGAAATTATTGAGAAATATATTCAATAATATATATAATAGGAAATCAAATAGAAAGGAACACTGGATGAAACGAATAATTCGAACAGAACACGTAACAAAACGCGAAAAAATAAAGAAAATAAATTTGACGAGACGTTAAGGCAGATAGCAATGCTTAATCGACTGATGTGACCTCGTTACTGAATTCCAAAGAGCACATCAGCTTGCCAGAGAGAAAGAAACGGTGGGATTTCATCCTATAAGTTCTCGAGGGCAACGTCTCCCGATCTATCGATCCGCAAGCTCAAGGTTCGGAGTTCCGTAATGCCGTGAACGTGTGTCATTAACTATGAACTCGAGGGGAAAACGATGGTTAGCTGAAACGGAACGTGGAAAACGAGGGGAGCAGGATTTCTTCTACATTTCCTTACATTTCTTCCGAAAAAGAAAAAAAAAATACTTTTAGTACAAAAAGCATCAGAAACTTTGAAAGTAAAATATTTTTATCAGCTGGCTAGTCTGTAGATATGAACGTCGCTCCCTTTTTACTATCCTGAAGGATGGTAAAAGATATGCAAAGGTAGCAAAAGAAATAAATAAATACGAGAAGCGTTCACCCTATAATGAGCATGCAACCATAACAACAAACACCTAATATCAAAAATGTAAAAATTCTCAAAAGAGTTAACACGAAATAAATTACAAATAAAAATGAGAAATAAAATATATGAACGTGGTAAGTCATTGAAAATCGAATTTTTATATTGAAGTGTGAATTATAAAATACGAAAAACGTTCACCCTATAATAAACATGCAACCATAACAACAAACACCTAATATCAAAAATGTAAAAATTCTCGAAAGTGTTAACACGAAATAAATTTTAATTAAAAACGAAAAGTAAAAGATGTAAACGTGACAAGTCATTGAAAATCGAATTTTTATATTGAAGTGTGAATTATAAATAAGAAGTGCACACGTGAAAAATAAAATGCACGATGACACATGACAATATTAGGTACAGCACATGTGGAATCTCCAGAAAAATATATGACTACACACAGACAGGTTAGATAGATAGTCATTAGGAAACATCATATTACATTTCATCTATCGTATCTATTTTACTAATCCATTTAGAACTCGAAAGAAATTAATTATAATTTATTATATTATGGCAAGTTATTGAAAATCGAATGTTTATATTAAAGTGTGAATTATAAATGAGAAACGTAAACGTGAAAAATAAAATGCACGATGACACGTGATAGGATTTGGTATAGCACATGTGAAATCCTCAAAAAAATATATGACTAGACACAGACATATATAGGTAGTCATTAGGAAACATCGTATTACATTTCATCTATCGTATCTATTTTACTAATCCATTTAGAAATTAATTATAATATATTATATCGAGCTGAAATTCCAGCGAATTTCGTATCTCGGATTTTCATTAAAAATTTCGAAACAATCGCGCACGGTGCACGAACTCGTCGTGTTTCGTCTAACATTTTAATTAATCCACCCCCTGTCCCGCCCCTGAGCCTGCCTCAATGGAGCGGAAAAATTAATTAGCACCCGCGACAGGCAAAACGAGGCGGGCGAGGATTGGATCGAGGAGAAATTTCGGCTGGACGGTCATGTTAACATTTATTAAAACACCAGGGAGGAACTTAAAGTGGAGATTAAAGGGTTTGCTCGCGCGGCTCATTCGAACGTGGAAATTTTCCTGAATAATTAGCTCGCCTCTCGGGCTGCGCCTTCGTTGGCTTCTGTTAATAGAACGAAAGAGACAAGAAAAAGAGTCAATTACGAGAGGCATTTGTTTGTCCTCTGCGATCTCGTCTTCGTTAATAAACACGCCGCAATTATCGCGGCTGGCGCGGGAGAAGATAATTTGCGCGCAGCCGTGTAGAATAATGACACCCTCGTCGTCGTGCCCACTTCCTTTCGAAATGGAGACGGTTTGCTGGCGTCGATTCTCCTTCTCGTGTTAGAGAAAACCTGCAGGGTAGAAATATCGAGGAAGGAAACGGTGGGGAGATAGGGTGTGCGAGATAAAAAAAAATACTTGGTGCGTGGGGTCGTAAATTGTTGGGTTAGGTCAGTCGCGGTGATAAATCGCATTGGTTTAGGCTTAATTTAAGCCAAGTGCAATTCTGACATCCAGGTCTTCAAAATGGGAATAAATTATGAAAATATTGGTTCAGAATGAGTTTATAGAAAGAGAGAGAGGTGGGGGAGATAAATAAAAGCATAGAGAAGAAGGGAATTTTTGAGAAAAATAAAAATAAAAATAAATATTTTGTGAGAGAGGATTTGTTTTATGAAGTGAAATTATATGACGTGATAGTGATTTAATTTTAATATCATATGTGTATATAAGGAATTATTTAACCCTTTGCGCTCAAGAGGCGCACTTCAGTCGCCATTTGATAAAATTTAGAATCTCAATATTCGTAAATACGTCAAATTTCAGATAATGTAACGGTATATGAGGTATCGAAATCAAATAATTCTACGTGTTAATTATCATACGATTTCTTATTCACTGCTCTGAAAAGTATCATCAGCTTTGGAACAGAAAATCTTTGAACTCCTATCCTTCTTTGGCCAAAAAATCGTCGAGTGCAAAGGGTTAATAAAATGTCCCTAATTTAAGCCAAGTGCAATTCTGATGTCCAGGTCCCCAAAATGAGAGTAAGTTATGAAAATATTGGTTCAGAATGAGTTTATAGTAAAAGAGAAGGGGGAGAGGGAGATAAATAGAAGTAAAGAGAGAGAGGGAATTTTTGAGAAGAAGGAAAATAAAAATAAATATTTTGTGAGAGGGGGTTTGTTTCATGAAGTGCAATTATATGACGTAACAGTGATTTAATTTTAATATATGTGTATATAAAGAATTATTTCATAAAATGTACCTAATTTAAGCCAAGTGCAATTCTGAAGTCCAGGTCTTCAAAATGGAAGTAAATTATGAAAATATTTGTTCAGAATGAGTCTATAGAAGGTGGGAGAGGAGGGAGAGATAAACTGAATCAAAGAGAGAGAGGGAGTTTTTAAGAAAAATAAATATTTTGTGATAGAGGGTTTGTTTTATAAGGTGCAATTATAGGACGTGATAGTGGTTTAATTTTAATATATGTATATAAGAAATTATTCACTAAAATGTACCTATAATCACTGTTATATTTTGTATTTAAATAAAGACCCTGTATAGTGTGTTTGTAAAATGTCAGAACTGTCAATTTCGATCATATCCGTAGTAATCGTTCCAAATATGTTCCTACGTAATCTCTGATTTTCATCTACATGCTCGTGAAATAAACGTAAATACCCAGCGACGAGAAATATATTTTTCTATTTTTCAAATTTCCTGTGAAAACATCGGAGCAATAAATGACGGAATAAAGCGACACATTTTCATGAAAGTGACATAAGTTTAAAAAGCTTTCGAGTTTTCCAGCTTTTATTAAGTGAGAATAAATATCGTATCCGCATAAACGAAATGAAAGATCAAAATAAATCCTGTTATTTCGATATTCATTCATATTAATCGCTGCTTTCTATCTGCCGAATAATTCCGATTGATTTGCGAATTAATTAAATTATTCTTGAATTCGAAATTTTTTAAATTTCTGACACGTAACCAATTTCGAAAGAGTAATAAATGACGCGATATTTCGAGAATTAAGCAGCACCTGTATAAATACTTGCAGTGCCACTAAAGATTTTTCATTTTCAATTACCATAATCTATAAAGTTAGGAGCATAGAATGCTTTTCTATATGTAAAATATTTTTCAAAAAATTCCTACCTTCTGCAATGCATAGGAGCGACAGGCCAACTTCTCCTGGTCCTAAGAATGATGGCGGGGGCCCTAGCGTGACCCACGACAGGCGCCGAAGTACGTCCCTGGTTCCTCTTTCCCCAGAGATGGCCGCCGCCGCTGCCAGGGCCGCTTCCGGTCCCCGGGATACCCGGATGTGGTCCACTCTCGCTGCACGCCCGTCTCGAGAACATCTCGCGTTTCCTGTCGTCGCACTTCATCATCTTCCTTCTTTTCACTAACTTCGTCCCTGTTACTTCCTGAAAAATTCTCCGCCAAATTCACGAGGATTTAAACCGCGCGGCAGGTGCAGATCCACGAGAACAGAGTTTCAGATTCACTTGCAAGAAACTTCTTCTTAACGTTTCTTTTCCAAGAAACGCAAATTCTTCGAAAATTTTCGTTCTGCTCTGTCAAGAATCTTGCGAATACCTTGGTAGACCATGCTGACGCATTTCTCTATTTTCTCTCCTTTCTCCCTCAAGTTCGACAGGATTAAATTTTCACGTGGAATCAAGTTTCGAGGTTAATTGACTCAGAAGATTATTTAATTTACGTATATACTTAGGTATGTATCGAAACTATGACTAATATTTATATGGTTCTGTTTGCTTTCCTATCTTCTACCACATCGATACGAGAAAACTTATTTGTATATCCTTATTTCGTAATTTTAACTTTCTTCTCAAATAGATTCTTAATTTCCCAATCTTATATCTCTTCCTTCATTGCACTACTTAATTTTGAAATTTCCTTTTTACGATATTAAATTTATGACGTTTCGTTTCAGCACCGGAAATTTAAAATCGACTTTAGTGGGGAATTTCTAGTGGAAAAAGAATGTCACTATGCAAGATTCGATCCGGGGATCCTCGGTGCTTTGTAGTCAAGCGCAGTGATAGCTTGGCTGCAGTATCTTTGTTGTTCACGATATATTTCAATCTTTCTTGATCCCAATTACTATATTTTGGCCCCAAGCTCCAAGAATTTAGGTAAACTGACACAGCTTACAAATGTTATGGCCGTAAAGCAGGAAAATATTTCCGAGAGTTTGCGAATCAGTGGGAGACGATGATTTCTCCAGGAATACTGCACAGTATTCAAAGTACCTCCTCCTGCTTCTTCTCCCTTTCGATATTATCATAAATCCTGTAGCTTGTAGTATGCTCGTACCCGTTCCGAGGTGTTGCTGGTAAAAAATTCTCAAAACGGTGAGAAGTACAAAAAGTCAAAAGTGCTCTGGTCCTCGAGAGGGAACTCGAATGTACTCGTGAAAAATTGTAAAGAGGAAAAATAATGATTTGTTTATCCTTTATTCGAATATCTGTGACTTAATAGTTGCTGAGGTGCTGAGAGGTTTAAAAATTTGTTACACCATATAGATTTTCCAAAAAGCTTAATTATATTCACGAGGGACACACTTTTCTATTTGACAGATTACTAAGGATTAATTACTCGAGATTCTTTAAAGACGAATAATACTTCACTGGTCTACTCACTGATAGACTATACTAATAGGTCGATGTTTACGATTTTATTATCCATTCACTTGTATTCAAGCTCACGTCTCGATTAATCTGAACGTATTTTCGAACAGCTTATAATACAGCAGGTGAGATTTGTCACTGATTACTTGGACGACGTTGTAAGACTTCTTGCTGTGTCACGTTCCTCGTCCACTTCCAGCAAGTCCATCTGAAATCGTAGAACTATGTCGAACAATGAATCATAAAAGTACTTGGAGCCTCTGGACCTGTTGCAACAGCGGGCTAACTCCACGTGAAATCTGCATTTGTACTGTTTCGTTCGGATTATTGCAATGCATCGTCGTTAGGTGTGCGACGACCACCCTAACCTGACCATTGGAGAGATGCTACCTTTGAATATAATCATGTAATCATAGAACAGAAGCTAGCCTGTATGGACAACTGGTCGATCCACTTAATTTCAGTTTACACGGGTCACCGAAGAATGCGATTGGAAGCGAGATAAAAAAGGGAAACTTCTCGTAACGTGTTGGAGAGATTGCTAGGGAATAAGAAAGTTGGGTTCCACAGGAACGATGGTCGTGAAAGTTGGCCGAGCTTAGAGACTGCGCCGAGTAGATGGAAGCTTTTATGCAAATGCCTGTTCGATCCCCGAAGCGTGTCTAGCCAGGATCCCGCTCCCTGTTCTGCCAAACAAAGCGATTCGAAGGCACGTACAAGAAAGAGCCAACCTCGGCTTCGAGGGGTCGAATCAATTTCTCCGTAGTTTCTGCCAGAAACGTAACGCTTCAACAAGTGGTTGAATTCCTGCCTAGAATTCCTTGGCCAGCAATCAAAGTGAAATTCGAGCGACATGTTTCCGACTGCGAGGGCCAATTTGATCGGGTAGTCGCCGTCGAATTAGCTCTCAATCTAGTTTGTTCAAGGTAAACAAGTCGGTTGGAGATTATCGAAGTTAGGATGACTCAAATGGAAGGAAAGATTGGCTTGTCGTGCGAAAGAAGTTGCAAGACTTGGGCATAATGGACAGTAAATTGGAAGAGAGTGTTCAAATTAAATATTTGTTAATGGCAATGGAAGGAACATACAGGGAACGGGATAATACTGAGATAACGGATGTATCTGAGATTGAAACAGACATGGTTAATTTAATTAGTGTATGAAAGTGAAAATGAAGGAAGCATGATGGGTATGAGAACAGTAATGGCGTCTACTTTTAGATTAGGAGAGTTCACGTAAATGGGTGCACATGATTCGACGATATGATATCCTGAGCCCACAGGTGGATTAGTAACTAGAATTGTGTCCAATTAAAAAGATCATGTTTGTTAATGTAATCTCGAGTTAGCATGTTTTCATTTAAACATATTTTTCGTATATTAGGTGAAAATAAATTATTTAAAATCTGGAAAAAAGCTATTTAAAAGAAGAAAGAATGTGATATACGTTTGGATTTATTATATCAACAAATAGGAACGATATAATTATTGGCATTCTCAAAAATAGTTAATTCTCTCGTTAGACCGAACTTAACCTAACCTTCTAAATATTTAAAATTTCTTGAAATTTCCTGACATTCAAACTTTACCAAAACGTGAGTCCTGAAGACTCATAGTATAGTCGTAGTATAATTTCAAGCTTGTAATAGTTGTCAAGCCGACCTTCCAATTACCCTAACCTAAAAGTTGAGTTAACTCAGATCTCAAATTACGAATCTGTGCCACTTGAGATCCTACTTGAACCACATCCAAGCATCAGGATAAAATGCAGTTTCAATTTCCACGAGACTGGCAGCGCAATTGGAAGAATTTCTTAGCCTCGCAGGCTGTTACCGGGTGAATATGAAAAATGCAGGAAGTACGCACTGCACACGGCCGCAGTGATGGCGCAGGACGCACTGCGGAGAGCGAAGTAGGCGAGAAACGACAAACCTTTTTTTCTTTCTCCTTTCCTTCTTCTGTCGACGTCTCGTGAATTTAAAGAGAACGCCGTTGTAGTGGCCAACGAGAACTTAACCTGGTTCCAGCCGAATTTATGCGCGACTTGAGTGAATTCGAAGGTGCGGAACGTTGACCTCCGATTTTCGATCGAATTTCTTTCGTTGATGGTAGAGTGGTTTACATATTAATAAAACGATGAAGGAAAAATATCGAAACCACAGGAATCAACTGTCAGATTGACGAATTGTAGTCTAGGGAATTTTGATGAATTGGTAGTGGACGAATCGGTTCCGTACACTTTGAGGTTAGGTTTCACTCGTATGATGAAAATTTAATCGTTTATAGTGGTTGATCTTGAAGGATTGCGTTAGGAAACTTGTATTAAATGAAAGGGGGGAATTATACTAGAATAAGGTATACATATAATTAATTGTAAAATATATGTAGAGTACTTAAGCGACCGCTAGGAGCGTTCGTATCGTTCGATACAGAGCGCTGCCAATTGTACTTTCTGTGGATATTTCAATTAGGAGGACAGTATATTATCGCATTACAGAAAGTTAACAGTCTGATTAGATTAGTGACAAGAGATAAAGTTGGAAAGCTGTAATAAATTTAATGGCAGTCCATTTGCAGCTAGTCTCAAGGGCTATTGTGTTTCACGAGCTATAAAACTGTTCGTTTAATGCAGCAGTTAATTTGATTGTCTATAAAATTCCCTATAATAAACATAGCGAGTTTGGCGCGATTACATCGTACATAATAAACATAGTGAGACTAACGCGATTACATCGTACATCAATGTCGAGTGATCAATCAGAAACTGACAAGGGATGAAAATTTTTACGGTACCAATTTTAGTCTTTGAAGTAGTTCCAGTGAATTATTTTCTATAATCATCGTGGAAAACCGAAATCTGTGGAAATATCAATCGGTTATGGTTCCAATAAATTTTGTTCCGTTAATCTCAATTTAATAATTTAATAATTTAATAATTTAATAATAAATAATTATTTAGTTAATCTTAATAAATTAATCATAATTGTTAAATTATGTTTAATAAAGTTATAATAAAGTTAATAAAGTTATTCTAAAATAACTTGATGATAATAATAACTAGCATACTATACTGTATATATTATATAATTTTTATTATTAATTTTGAAATAACTTTTGTGTAAAGATTTATTTTAAATACAGGGAATTTAACATCTGTTAAGTATATTAGCATTATAATTTTAAAAAATTCAAGAAGTACAGTTATGCTATAGCTCATATTATGTGCAAAGATAACATAATTGAAATTCGAGTTCATTCATCAATTTGAATTCAGATCGAGCTGATCAATACCTTAACTTAGGTCAATGCGTTATGCGATTAGGGTAGACAATGGTCATAAGCTCTGTCATGAGCAAATACCTATCGTCCACTCCATCCATGCTCCACATCCACGTATAATTTAATAATAATATATTAATTATTAAACAATTTATTATTTCAATATAACTGGAAACTAGAATTTAATACCGACCTGAATTAATCATAACTAAAACATTTTCATAGTAATTGAATTATTTACATAATATTTGTATAATGCAAAAGCATTCTGAAGTTTTAAATAATTTCAACTTGAATTTTTAATTTGTTATTTTTTTCACTGCTTGGAAAATAAGGAAGATATTGCTTCATTAATTGGATACTTCATCGAACGAAGAATATTTCTGTTTAAATTTATTTCTCTTTATCTCTGTTCCTGAATTCAGAATCCTGTTTTCGAATTCTATCCATATTTGAGTTTCATGTTTTCCTTTCGTCGATCTATTTTCCCTGAATTTGATACTGCACCACTTCGTTACGTTAATTGTTCGACTTCTTCCAGCTTCGTTCCTTTTTTCTCACGAACTTCTCTTCGTTTTTCCATATTTTTATATTATTTTTTATATTATTTTTATAATACATATTCATTTGTTATTCGTTTCATACTCGTTTCGTATTCGTTTCGCATTCCGCTTTGTAAATTTATTCCTTTCTCTTCTGAATATTTCAAACTCATCTTCAATCTAGATTACCTCACTCAGACTTTGCAAATTCCCCTTAAGTGTTTTGCTTGTGCACTACTGTTGGGATACGTATGCCTTAATTTTAATTATTATAAAATAAATGCTGATCAAAATTTATTCTGCTCGATTTGAACTACCTAATTCGATGTTGAATACAAAAATTAACTATACTTTTTCTCTTATCACTCTCGTTATTACATGATATAACAAATCCTTGTATAACGCGGTTTTCATAAAACACGGTTTCGACATAAATTGTTCTCAATTTTTACGTAATATGAAATATTCGTGCGAATTTTTATACAGGTTGTCGGGTTTTGGTCTGTACTATTTTTTGTTCGTATGTGATTTAAATCTCGCGCTATGCTATTTTCGTAATAATACGTTTTTCTGGAGCCCAACGTCCGTATTATATGACAGTCATCTGCAGTGACTTTTTATGAGATGAGAAATATTCCTATAAGCCAAACATAGTATACTAAATCACGCCCACTGTCTTCCTCAGAAACGATGCAACATAAAAGGAAATAAAGCGAAGGTCAGGGTGTTGAATCAATCTCCAGAAAAAGAGCAAACAACCAACAACGCACCGAAATATAAAGCCCAAGACTGACGCCATTAAATTGCACTCAATCAAGCGTTCTTTATACTCTATAAGCAATGAAGACGGGACTGGCGTCCGTCTTCGCGGCGTCGAGATCATAGATGTCGCGATCGTTAAGCCGCTATCGCAATGGTGCGATGCAATTCTAGTGTTACCAACCGTTCGAGCCGGAAAACCAGCGCCGCTTCTGAATCGCGAATTACGTAACGCAAATTATAATAAGTCATAAAATATAACAAAAATATGATACTACAGTGAAATTAGTTTATAGATAATAACAAAAAATAATTAGTATATAATAGTAAACGGTAAAAAAGGTATAGTACAATTGCAATAGTAAAATTACGTTGCTATGTGAATAAAAGACAAGATTAATTTTGTCAAACCAATTGCTTGATTTTCAACGAATGTAATATAAGTATATCGAAAGTGTGAAACCGAATTTCAATTGATTTTTGATAATTAAGGAGACATTCTTGTAAACCGGCTTAACAAAATCAATTTCTTTTATTTTGTATTTTCCGGAATTCATAAAATTAGCAAAATTATAGATATTTAAAGTGATTACAAATATTGTACAACAAATAACAAAAATTTAAAACACGTTGTTCAGAAAGCCATACTTTTGAACTGATTTATGGGATATCTCGCGTTTTAGTTAACAAATTGACTCGAAATTTGGAACAGATATTCACCAAATGTATCTTTGTCGCATGAACCATGGATTTCAAAATTTGAAGATATTTTCTATTTTTGTTTACCACCCAAAGGACGAGAAGCACAAGGAAAATCGATATTAAAACTTCAAAATGCTACCATTTTTTTTAGTTTTCAAAATTTTGCTGATTTTGAAGTTCATGCTGTAGCCGTATTTATACCAATTAAGATGCTTTTTAGTTTTTTCCTTTCAGATAATCAGAAAATCCGGAATCGTGTCAGACATTCGAGCCCGTTTTTAAAAACATAATTTACCTGAAATTATATAATTTCCACAATTTTCAATAATTTCTTTAAACAAAAATTGGAAATATTCTTTAAGCATAAATAAATCTGAGTGCAGAAACTGCATGTCAATATGTTTCATGGTTTTCTCAGAAAAAAATCTGAAAGAAGATTTTTATTGACCGGATTACATGAATACCCCCTTAAAATACTCGAAATGCCAGACAGTGTAGCTAATAAAGTTCTCGAATCAGGGATCGTAAATTGGACTTTAAACAAATTGTTTTGTTTAAGAGTTGGCACGACTGAAATGGACCTCAGGAGTCTCCTCGAAATCACGAAATTTTATTTCCCTTCTCGGGAAAGACCATTTCGTCTCGTTCTATGGATTACAGGTCCCTGTGGTTGTAATTACGTTCCGGTGTTGCTCCTCGCTCTCTCGAAACGCTTCCCGTTGCTTTTTCGATGGATTCCTGGAATAGAACCCTGTACAGAGATACTTCGAATTCGTTACATACGCCTTTTTCATCCGGCCCCTTTTTATGGACGTCGTTATTTATCCGAAGTAAGGAAACACTCTGTGGTTTCAATTTTACAGCCTACTGTGTTACTTCGAATTCAGGTACCTCGCTGTCCTTTAACGTTTTACACGAAAAGAAATAAAGCAAAGCAAACTGCTTCCTCTGAGACCATTGTGCATCTTGATTAAAATCTTTTTCCATTAAATAAGACAAGGTACAGGTTATTCCGTGTACGGGAAATTTTTCTTTTCATTCTTCATAATTAAACTCTTATAATGAGAATTAATTCAGACTTAATTCAGAAATAATTATTATTTCACGATACATTACAGGACATTGAAATAAATATATTCTAGACCTTTCAATCGAATTTAGTTCAATTTATTAAATTTTTCGCTTTATTATAATTAAATGCATTTTATGTCAATATATAAGATATACGAAACATATCAGCACGTGTTTACTATTAATATAAAATATTAATATAATTAATAAATGATTATTTCTCAGACGAGAAAAGAGGAGTATAAAAATGAAAATACGTATTATCAATTATTTTGGTAATTCCATTAATATGCAGTATCGCAGGATTTCCACCTCGTGTATGTGGAATTGGAATAAGCACGGCCCTGGAAGAATGTCAAGTGTGTTTGAGCTTAGGATGGAAGTGACCACGTGCAAGCGAATTAACTGCATAGAATGTTTATGGTAGGGTCGAGAGAAAGTTTAGGGATGCGTCCAGAGTGATTGAAGTACCTGGCCCACGGAGGTTGCGTGAGAAAGGGACATGATTGGAAAGGAAAGCCTGGGTATGGAAAAGGACAGAATGAATGTTTTAAATAAGGGTGCATGGGCGCGGGTAGCTTCAGTCTACACAGTCGTCGGTCATGAACAGTCTACAGTCTTTAACAGTCTTCAGTCTTTAAGAGTTCTTAAGCTAGTGTCTAAGAGTATGTCGGTAAGAAGTCAAAGTCTAACGTGCCCATAGCGAATCCCTCTTGTTTCATAGCCGTCAATCTACGTATAAGCTTATTGCATTTCATTAAGAAGTAGAACAACACTATTTTAGCCAATCCACTCAAACCGATCCTACATGTATAGGTAACTTTAGCTTAGAAAGTCACCGAGGGTTCGAGGACCAGGTCGGTCGAAAAAACCCTTAGCATGACCATATTTTGTCATGTTTGGGGAGGCTTTTAGGGAAGATATAAAGGAAGGCAGAAGTGGCTAGTGAGCAGTGATTAGAAGAGAGTTCTTGAGAGACAGTTCTTTAGAGGAGTTCTTAATTGTGTTTCAGTTGTGAGCCATTAATTATAACAGGCGGAATTGTCATTGTGTCGTTGAGTTGAGTTGCAGTCTTAAGTTGTAGTCGATATAAATTCGTATTCTTAATCATCACCCACATAATGTTAATCATTTATTATTATTATTGTTAATTAATAAATAGTAGTTCTATTTACCACCACCCAAGTCTGTACAAATAATACAATATTACTGAGAAAGTGATTCTGTAACGAAGCACCTGCAACATCTTTCAACACCACCCTGAAGCTTTTCTCGGGGAAAATATTCTTCTCGATAGCCGTTTAGCTACATCTAGGTAAAACTGTTTTTAATTCTACAAAGGATTAGATCCTTTTCCGATAGGAAGTTGACGCGGATACGAATGGAAATACTGTGGCAAGTAGCGTCGCATAGCTAATTGGATTTGCCAGCTGGTGAACCGAGAATGAACAAACAGAACGGGAACCGTGAGAGAAACGTCTGGGTATTGTTTTAAACGTACTCATGGACGTGGACGCAGGATCGCGTTCGATGAATGGCGAAGCGGACGGAAGCATTTGTCCGTTCGTTCGTGTCCGGAATTTTGATCCATTTGTTTCGATCGAATTGCCTCGTCTGAACCAGCTGGTGAACCGAGAATGAACAAACAGAACGGGAACCGTGAGAGAAACGTCTGGGTATTTAAACGTACTCATGGACGTGGACGCAGGATCGCGTTCGATGAATGGCGAAGCGGACGGAAACATTTGTCCGTTCGTTCGTGTCCGGAATTTTGATCCATTTGTTTCGATCGAATTGCCTCGTCTGTTCGCGATATTTGCCTCCATTCGCCCAATTTTTCGCGACATGATTTTCCACACCTCGCGATCCAACATCCCCTACCTACTCTTCTTTGTCACGGAACGCCACCGTTCCAGGGACAATTCATACTCCTCCACATTCGTTTTCGTTATGTTCGGTAATAACGAACCAAACTGGCCAGGCGTTTTGTTCTGCAATAATATTTCACTGCGTGCGAACCGGTGCGAGCGCCATCTACGTTGCGCATGAATAACTGAAGGGTCAGAAAATCCCTAGATTTCCCTGGTTACTATCTATCCAGCGCCAAATTATATTTATATTTATTTATTTATTTATTTGACGGGTAAACACCATTCGTAAAGAAATAATACAATAAAATAGAAATAAATAAAGGAACTAACGGTAAAAATAAGACTAAAAGGAGCACAAATACATTTAAATTTCCAATATGGGAGAAATAATTAATATCACGAGTCAAATGTATTATTAGGTTCATGATAACAAATTCTTTGTTATTGTATAGTATGTGACAAAATGGTAGCTTATATACCCCACTACTAATAATAATATTAATACCATAGTTTTTGGTGTTTCTTGGAACTTAACCTTTCTTAATAATATGAAAAGAGTTTCTATGCAATTTTAATTTTTCCTACAAACTTCATCTATTTATACGAAAAATAAATAATAGAAAATGATAGCCCAGATACGAAGGAAACAAAGTAAAGATCGTTAACCTGTTAGACAAATTCAACAAATTTCTCTACGTCCACAATTCTAGAACCTTCGTCAGACATGGCCATCGAATAGAAAGTACACCAAGCTGACACCTGGTGGCCAGAAGGAGAAACAAAGCAGAGCGTGGAACGAGGCAGACCAGCGCCCAATGATAATTTATTCATCAAGAGAAAACGAGGCTTCGTTACGAATGAAATGTCGAAAAAGTTCCCAAGAGAGGACAGGGAAAATATCACGTCTGGTGACCATAAATTAATTCAATTCTCCCTCAAATTGAGCGAAGAGAGAGAGAAGCTCTGGAATGCAAAGTCTCAAAAGCGAAGAGGACCACGCTGGGATACATCTTTCCCGTGAAATGCTTCAACAAAAGGAAGTTTAGGCAGTGCAATATTATGAAAAATGTACATATATATTATAGTAAAAATTCTAAATCAGTCAAAACTAGTTTTCACTAGTTAAAATTAGTTTTAATTAAAATCAGAATTAATTTTGGCTAATTTTACAATTAAATGACTACTATCAATCAATATAGGTATTGTCTTAAAATTATATAGTCATTAACAACTCTAACTCATTTAAATTAGTATTAACAAAATATCCTTATAGAATAAAATCATCAAGATCAAGTCTCAAATAACTTTGTACTTTCAGCTAGAAAGTGTTGTAATAACTACACTGTACCAACATTGAACAAATAATTCATTTCTTTAATTCTTACAATACTTCATCTAGTAGCAATCAGTTAATCCTAGAATTAGCTTGTCAAAACTAATATTAACCAATTTCGAAGTTCGTCTGTAACATATTTCAAGGACGTGTGATGACGTAAGACGAGTCTAGACAGTGAAATAAATAAAACCAATTTCGAAGTTTGTCTGTAACATATTTCAAGGACGTGTGATGACGTAAGACGAGTCTAGACAGTGAAATAAATAAAGAAAGAAAAATCTTCCATGTCGTAAGATACAAGTTTTTGTTAAAGAGCAAAATAGGGGGCGCTGTTTGATGCGTCGTGGGTGGTTTCGTCGACGGTAATTTATTGGTTTGAGAATAATTTAGAACGAAGGCTTGGGATTGGACGATGGACGAACGAGAAGGTCGAAAGTCAAATTTAGAATCGGGGAATCTGTTTGAAACTTTTTTAATACGGCCAGGGAATATATTCGTCTGATGTCGAAATTATGTGATTGGCCTTTCCTTCTGCACTTTTTTGCCAAAATTTATTTAATATTTATGGAATCTTCTGTCCCTGTTTTACGCTATAACTTTCATTGGATATCTACATACGTTATCTTTTTGATTTATAGTTAATTTCTTTTTCCTTTTTCGTGATAGGTGACTTATAAATATGATTGGATCTTTCGTTTTGTACGCTTTCTGTAAATTTTTATCGGATTTATAGAATTTTTTGCGTTGCTCGTTCGGAGATTTATGCTATCTACGTGTTTTATTCGAAATTTCTCTGTTCCTTCTTCTTTTAGTCGATACTAAATTGGTATAATTAGTGACAATTGATATAGAAATAATTAATCAGGAAATTATACGATTTTATTGATTTCAGTTAATTCCTTCCTCTTTCTCTTTTTTCTCTGTAATATCCGATTTTTCCTGAAATTAGTGTCATGAAATTTCATAATACCTTTCATTTTACAGTCTGAAAATGATGTTATTTGAATTATTTCATTTTAATTGCTTCTTCTTCCTTTTGGTCAGGCTTTTGATGGACGTAGCCTAGTCTCTTTAAAATTTATGCAATACTTATAAAATTTTATATATTCTTTGAATCTTGGCCATAATATTTATTGAAAAGCTATAGAACTGAAATAATTAAATTTGCTTCGTTTTTTTTTCTTTTTTTTGATATTTTGATTATTGGCTTCTAGAAAATTGATTTTACAAAAATTGATTTATTAATTTATACTTTCCTATGACTGAAATGCTATTCATGAGTTGATTGTGAACACATTTCTGAATTATTGAACTTACCAAACTGAGTAATGTATGAAGTGGTAATGTTTTCATGAAATAAATAATTTTCACTATAATCAGACATGTTCAATAGTTTAAGTAATATTTATTAAACTGATTTAGTTGCTCTTCTATAATTGTAATACAGAATTAGTACAAGATAGTAATAAAATTTAACATTACCGTGAAATATGAGGAATTCATATAGAAGGGTTGTACAACTAAAAATTTCTGTTTTAAAGACAACTTGGTTATGAAATACTCCATTCGTATTTATGTTGACAAACTGGACAAGCTCGGAGATGTAATTACTCCAAGAAAGGGTAGCATGAATGGAAACAGAAAATCAAGGCTGAAGTAAACGCGACGGATAACGAACTTTTTAATTTCGTGATGTAATTATGCAAAAGAAGGACCGTGAAATTCGTTACTCTGCCTGAATCATACTGACTGAATGTCCTTGACGAGGGAACCTTCCTGTTACTACCCTTAAAAAACGGAAATATATTCTCGAATATTCTTCTGTACTTGAAATCATTATTACAAATTATAATAACAATAGTAACAATTTTATTAGCCAAAAAGATGAATAAGGAGGAATAAATAAGTGTTATTAAAATAGGTTAATATGAAACAAAATTTCCTATCAAAGATTGCCAGAAATTTATAATTATTCGCGGAAAATGAAATAATTGTTTGGCTCAAACTTGGCACGTGCTCGAATAAAATTGATAGAAAAAAAAAAATGTCAAAATATTAATAGTCAGTACTATTAATAAGTATATTAAACAATCAGACAGGCAATTGACAGATAAATGAATAAAAAAATGAAAGAGCAATATGTGCAATCTCCAAAATAAATTTTCCAATTAATTTCCAGAATACACCTCTGCTCTCAACCTCTATATATAGCCTAGCATTCTCCATACTCGATGATGCGTGATCTAATATCTAGGGTATATCAACCTATAACATAGACTGAAATTCATGGAGGGTGAAGATAAAGTCCATTGTTGTAGGAGCCAATTTTATCTCATTATAATATTCCACAGAATCAACTTAATTGAACCAATTTTGACACACCACAGGTAACATTCTACGATATACCTATAATAAAAATAAGGAATACGTTCGATACAAGTTTTCACATACGTAACCTTACAATCGTGTTCAATTATCATTACTCCAGTCAATACGCTAACCTAACTTATAGTCTATGGTAGCCATTCCCTAGAAGTCACGTGACATACCAGCAGAGCACTCTAGCGGCTGAACCTGTCGGTAAAGAATCACGATTGACTCTATGCACTCCGAGCAATTTTTAATATGACTTACCAGCAACACCGAGTCATTTTACCTTTCCTGTTAGCTTTTATAGTGCAATGCTTACCAATCAAGTAGCATTTCATTTTCATCGGTTCTTCCTGTAAAGGTATCCTGGTATAATATCTGTCAGTAAATATACGATAACCCTGTGTTTAGGGAATTTTAACTAACAATATTTGGTATAAATACAACCGAATTTTAGTATCACAATGGAGATACAGGCTATCTTACAATGCAAAGGATTAATTTAACAAGACAAACAGAATTCACAAACTAATCAAAATTTCGATTAAAATTGCAAGGTGTCCAGTTCATTCGCGAAAGAGACATAGAAAAGTCATGAAACTAATAAATTAGTCTTTTCCAATTTTAGTCTTTGAAGTAGTTTCAGAAAATTATTATTTATTCCATAGTTATCGCGAAAAACTGAAATCTGTGGAAATATGAATCGATTATGGTTCCAATAAATTTTGGTCAGTTAATTTTAATTTAATAATTTAACATTTCGTTTAAAATTACAAAGTGTACGGTTTATTCGCGAAAGAGACATAGAAAATTCGTGAAACTAATGGATTCGTCGTGTAATTAATAAAATCTTCGAATCCAGGCTTTTCCGACACCGACTTCTCGTAAACAAACGTTTCAGAGCTGGCTCGGTGCTTTAAAGAAGAGAAGTATACTGCATATTAAAAACTTGCCGAGCTATTTCGTCCCGCGAAGTCCTTCGTTCCTCTATGCCAGCTAAAAATGCTGAGAGAGATAAAGAAGAACTGTATACCCAGCAGTAAAGAACCGTCTTAGGTTAGTATTCGCTTTTGAAACTCATTTCCGACTAGCAATCGTAGGTCAAGGTATATTCGAATTATTTCAGCTGGACGTATTAATCTGATCAAATGTTACTATGTTCCTGTCGAGATTTTCGAGAGGGATTTTAGTGAAATACCCGTACCACCGTTTAACCTGTCAAGGGGATAAGACTGGAGGTGTAGTTGACTTAACAAGTCTTGTGAAAATGTACCTTCGGTGTATTCATAGAAATTCATGCAATTTTCTCATTCTAACACTGGAACTGGTAATCTTTACTGTACATTTCAGCGTAGTTTATATTGATAATGATGATCAATGTAGTGTAGAATGGTATTTTTAAGGGATTTATAAGAAGGGACGAGGAGGATTGTTCAGGAAGATTATCATGAGTCGTTTTTAAATCAATAATTTGTTGACTCACTGTTATTTACACATTTTCCTAATGCTGTTGGTTATTATGAATAAATTATTTGCATTTTTCTAACTATAGTATGATGAAAATGAAAGAGATATTTATATTTATGTTTCTATATCAAGAAAGGTCGATATTAACTTTGTTAGAAATAGGTTCATGTTATTAATAACAGCAAAATTAAAGAGTTCGAATTTGGTCACTTTTAGTAGTTTTAATGTCAGGTAGCTATAATTAGGTCCACCCTTAAAATTCTGAGATATGGTACATATCTTTAACCATACATAAAGTGGAAATGTTTTATATTTGTGGTAGTATTTATAATTCTATGAAAAATATTTACAATAATTTTAATTTTGTAGTTATTTCTTGAGAGGTATATAGTTGATGAATTTTAATTGCTTATGAAATTATTAATTAATTTGAAATAATCAATATTTTGCTTAACCTACTCTTGCTATTATGATAACGACAGCAGGGATTATAGTTGACTTAACAAATCGTTTGGAAATTTATCTTGTCTTGGAGTAATTTATAGAAACCAGCTATAATCCAGCGATGATAAATTTTCGGAAACCATAATTAGTCCTAACCTCAATACCCTGAAACGCAATAAAGGTCGTTGACTACCTTCAAAGTGAAGATTTTTTATTTTTATGAATAAATAGAAGATAATGAAATAATTAATAATAAAAAGATATTTGGCACTGTTTTAATACTGTAATTTTAAAGGGCTGAGTAAATATTAATTATTTAATTAGTTATCTATTATCTATCCCTACTATTACGATAATAACAGTTCATTTGGGAATTCCATAATTACTTTATATTTATATTTACATTGATTACTTCGAGTAATTATTTAATTACATTACATTCATAAGTTATTTAATGAACCCAATAAATTAATTAAAATTTTTCATCTGCTTCTTCTCTTATTCTTAGTTTATTCTAAATAATTTCATAAATATTATATAATATTCAAGGAAGAAGACATTGATCGTACTATTTGGATAGAAAAATGTTTGAAATAGAAAAAATTGCATTTAAGTAACGTCATGAAGGAAAAGCTAATAATTTGCTTGCTTATGATAAGTTTAATCCAAATTGGAATTCAGTACTCCGAGACTAATAACATGTGTAGATGGTCTAAAGTTTGTGCAATATCTTATCCGTTTCATAATCTCTTCTCATAATAACCGCCTTCTTGCGTTTTCATATAAACCCACTTGCACCATTCGGGTTCCCCAGAGCGCCCAACCATAACCTCAATTCTCAGTTATTATATTAATTGCGGATGAATACATTTCCTACCAAATTCCACGGACGTCCTTGAATTAAAGTCTCGCTAATTGAGATAAAATGCAACGATTAAACAGAGTAACTAAATAACTCGTATAAAGTACTATTTCAATTAATTAAGATACTGCGACTCCTAACCTAGTTTACCAACGCAATTATCATTATGAAGAGTTCTCTGTAGAAAAATGCCTAAAATAATTTCCGCAAATTTCATTAAAACTATTACCCAACGACCCAAGCATTCCTCTCTCGCGCAGTAATTATCAAATTCTTTCAAGAAAAATTAAAACATTTTCGGATTTCGTAGCGTCCCGCTATTACTCGAGAAGAGAAAGCTGCGCAGTATAAAAAGTCACCTCATTACGCGACTAAAGCCAAGAACTGTGAGGGCATTTCCTATTCAAAACCACGTGGTTCCTCGGTGCCCCGAAACCCGGAAGAGAAATGATTCCGATCTAGCCTTTCCTAGAAGATACGTCGGAATTTGCCAACAGAAATAGCAGCAACACCGGCCATCTAATTAGAATGGAAGCCGGTAACGTCGAATTCCGTCGGTTGCTGGTCCTCAGAAATAATTAGAGAAATTCTTGGGGATGCCTAGGGATTTCCGTCCACGCGATATTATACGGGCTGGAAAGCGGGTCATTAGTTCCCGTTTGGTTCCTCGCGAATGAGATTCGCTTAAATAAACCGACGTCGTTTCACGGCGAGCTTTAATCAAGGCAATATTTTCGTGACGATGAGGAGAGGGTTGAAGTGGAAGAGCCAGGATGTCGATCGAAGTTCGAATGCACGTGAAAAATAGGTGCTCGTTGCTCGAACACCGGCTCCTTGTTAGGAGCCAACATGGCACGAGTAAAAATTCCTTGAAATAGGTTAAGTTCATCGAGTATTGGATTGGGGTGCAGGACGTTAAAAGTTTGTAGAAGCAAACTTATTCCAATTGATCACTCTAAAACGCCGAATTCTAAGATTATGGGTGTAAAATGATAGATTTGAGAAGTTTGAGGGTCCAAAACATCGATAATGCGTTCGAAGTTTACGTCGTAAACTTCGCACTTTCGTTGTTTAGCTTGTTTTCGATCATCGAAAAGCTGTAGGATATAGATGTCTAAAAATACAACGTTTGGAAAGCTGTCAGTAATGAAAGGACTCATTGCCTAGAGCAGATATGCTTAAATATATCTCATCTCGAGTAGACGAAGCTTGGCGACCATAGAGAATAGAAAAGTCACGAAGTTGAAAGGTGACAAAGGTACCCCGAGCTAATAATCCGTGGCTAATCCTCATCTAACTATGGTTAAGTTTAAAGGTCACGAAACTTGATGGCAACGAGGGTTCCAAACACAATCTCGATCTAACCATCACAAAGTTCAGAAGTCATGAAGTTGAAACATGACAAGAGTATCAAATCCACCACAAACCTAACCTCCGTGGAGTTCAAAAGTCATCGAGCGAAAAGGTAACATGGATGCCAATGCTAATAAACCAAAGCTAATTTAAATTAGTCTAAAGGTTGCAAAGTTGAAAACCAAGGGGATTGTCAAATCTAATTATCTGGAATTTAATCTAAACCTAACTGAACTATTATTAAATTAATTTTTATTCGCATTCTAAATACGAAGAGAGTATTCAATCGTATAATCAGACACTTTTCTGAACCTCAACATCAGATATTTCGAAGACCACAAAATTAAAAATGAATTCAAGTGCCATTAATCTAAATATAATCGAAACATAACCTATTATAAAATTTAAACGTAGAAAAATCAAATAATAAATATAGTATTCAAACTAATAATTCTATACTACTTTAAACCTCGTTTCAAAAAGCAGTATCAAATCTAATAACCTCAAACTCATCTGAACATAATTATTTTTAGTTAGGATTTAAAAGCTGTATAAACCAAGACATAACCTAACAGTTATGAAATTTAATGTCACGCAACCAATATTTATGTAAACCTCGTCACTGAAATTTCGAAAAACGCAGAATTAAAATGTCGAAAGTGCATCGACCTGATAACTCCTGCTGCCTAGCTACCATGGAATTCAAGAGTCACGAAGCAGAAAGTTGACAAGAGTGACCAAACTCATTCATCGGTAAAATTTCCCAGCGAACCGATACGAGGCGGGATTCGGCCTAGTGACACGTGAAATCCCATCCCTAGGACTTAAATGGCGGATCTGGAGCGAAGAAGATGCAAGATTGGCCGCGGTGGCGCTTCGGTGTTCCACGGCGCGCGTAAACGTCGGGAGTAAAAGTGAAACGGGGCCAGGCCAGCCGTTCTCTCCGGGAATACTCGGAATTTACGTAGTTCCGAGTTTAACCGGGTACAAGGGGACAATTTACACAATTCGTCGCGTAGACCGGCGGTATGCGTGGTTGATGAAATCGAGATTATTCATGAGCGAGAGGCTGCCACAGAGAGTGCGTCAAACCGTACATAGCAAGCGGTATAATTGGAATCAGAGATGGACAGAGATGGATGATCTTATTGCCGAGGACAGTGGCTCGAGCATTTACGAGTCCGAACTGTCGATTGCCTGGCCGATCATAGAGGATAGTAAATGGAGAAATAAAAAAGAGAAATGAACTGGCTCTTTGACTGAAAATTGAAAATTTTGGGGTTAGTGGATAACTAGTGGTGCGAAATAACGAGACTGAATGATTATTTTAGCAACCCAGGTATGAATAATTCGTCTTTTAATGTATATATTTGATAATTGTGTTGATTATTACTGCAGTTATGATGATTCATACTGAAATAAGTATTAGCGGTGTATAGATGACGGAAAGAATTGAGGTTAGGTTTTTTGAATATATATATTTAATAATTGTGTTAATTATTACTGTAGTTATGATGATTCACTCTCGAATAAGTATTACGGAAATATAGATACCGAGAAGAGTTGAGGTTAGGTTTTTTGAATATATATATATATATAATATCTACTTTTTAGGATTTAGTGGAATTAAGTAATTCAATCAAATTGTTTTGAATAACTGGTTTTTAATTTAATTTTAATTTTTTTAAGATAAAGTGGTAATCAGATGAACCTATAAATATAAATGAGTCGAAAACGAAAGTATTTTTGTATGACAATCGTGAAAGGTAAAGTAGGCCTTCTTTCACCCCAAAGAAGTTTTTCGTCGTCTCTAACGACTGTTGAAGTTTTCACTTGAATTTTCACAGTTCTTGCATGCTTATTGTAGCTATATAGGGTAAAAAGAAGTGAGAAGAGGGAAATTGAAGATGCCACTCGGAATAAAATGAAAATAAAATGTGAGAAAGAGAAGATAATATAAAAATTATAAATAAAATTAAATAGAAAAATTGTAAATAATAAATATACTATTATAAACAATAAATCTAATCAACAATCTGCTTAAAATAAGAAAATTATTTAAAGAGCATTCCAATAATCTGATCATTCACCAAAAATAAATATGACAAAATATTTACATACAAATAAAGCATTAAAATAATCCGAGTTAATGCTATCAAGACATTATAATAATTTATAATAACCAAATTATATAATAATCCATTTTTCATTTATATTCATATAATTTATTATATAATATAAATTCCATTTCAAATTAAATTTATAATATAATATATAATTTCATATATAATAATCAAATTTCTCTAAATGAAGAAATTTAACAAGAAATAGAAAGAATTTAGAATGAAATACTAAAATTAACAATAAAATATAAAGACATAGAAAATGAATTAAGATAATGTGGACACAAAAATGAAAAAAATGATCAAATATTAACATAACCTAGTTCTTATATTCAACCAACATACAAGTTTCCTAATGAATATTATTCAACATCAACAATTTTATGAAGAAAACAAATCTCTCTTTTAACCTAACGCCACAAAATTTTCAAAGATTCAACCGAATAGGCTATAAATATTCTCTGAAAAAGCAACAACGTTAAGATGGACATTCTGCGACAAAAATTCACCTCCGGGTACTCGAGACACATGACAGAACCGTGTTCGGGGAAGGGATTTATAATGCAAACAGATATTTGCATACTTTGTGCTCGCAAAAACGATGTGCAACGTCGACGATAGAAATAGGGACCTTCGATGCAAACGATACCACAGGGACTCGAAATTCTGTGAAATTTTCTCAAGCTCAGCGTATCGATTCTCGTTATCTTGGTGTTTGCTTCCCAGTGAAAGCCCTCGATGTTATCTAGTACCGTTTTCTTCGTGGATAAGGGTCGATGGAGTACAAAAATCCACATATCCTCCTGCCTTCTTTATCCTCTTTATGGGGTAAATGGGCTCATCTCCTGTTTTTCTAAAAGTAATCACGTCCACAGGCATTGGTGCTTTAAGCAAATTACGTCAATGAGAGGTCGAAAAATATTTACAAGCACTCAGTGGAATTTTTATCGTGGATTTGAAAAATTGAAAATTTGCAACAATAAATGCGATTTCAGAGGTAGTTGCAGGCTAGAATCACAAGAAATATTTCAACGAATTGCAGGATTACACTCACGTGCTGCACTCACAATTGCATAGAAATCGTGAATTTTAATTGGTCCTCGAAAACTTTCAAACAGCCATGGGAAAAATGAAAACGAAAAACCGATAGGTAAATATTGTATCATACTGTGATATAACGAAGTCGATGATCCTCTTTGTTCAAATGGAATGAAAATTAAATTACATAAATATTTTAAAAACATGCTAAATAATCAAAAACGTTTGTTCCAGGAACAGAGATAGAAAAGCCCTGTAATATAGAAATTTAATCAAATTCGAATTTTAGTATCAGTTTAAATTTAATTTAATCTGATTTCTAATGGAATAATTATTTTTTAAATCACTCGAAACCTGGATCTATTTCATTTAATTAATTTCTAACATAAATATAATATGACATAAATATTTTAAAAACATCCTAAATAATCAAAAACGTTCATCCCAGGAACAAAGGTAGAAAAGCCCTGTAATATAGAAATTTAATCAAATTCGAATTTTAGTATCAGTTTAAATTAAATTTAATCTGATTTCTAATAAAATAATTATTTTTTAAATCCCTCAAAACCTGCATCGATTTCATTTAATTAATTTTTAACATAAATATAATATAACATAAATATTTCTCACATCAATATTTTAAAAACATCCTAAATAATCAAAAACGTTCAACTCAGGATCAAGGGTAGAAAACCCTTGTAATATAGAAATTTAATCAAATTCGAATTTTACTATAAATTTGAATATAATTTAATCTGATTTCTAATAAAACAATTATTTTTTAAATCGAAACCTGCACATTCGCTGCGTCACGAGACGTTTAATCCATTTCCAAAATTCGCCTCCGACAATTTATCAATACAACCTTCACCACCCTGATGAGTTTAACCATAGAAAATTCCTATCCACGATAAAACAGCGAAATAGTGATTCTCGGAGCAATTATTTGGTCTCTCGATCCCCGGAAATCAAGCCACCCCTATTCAGCGAGGAAGAGGTCCTGTGGTTATTCCCCGATCGATTCGCGAGCAGTTAACGCGGAAGTCGAATTGGAATTGTTAATTAACATGTCGCGAGTCGTGGCACGAGGCAGACGAACCATCGCCTGGGAAAAAGAGCCGTGGTGAAAACGGATAGAACCACGAGGGTGGCTGGGGGATGAAGGTCGAAGACGCGAGGGAGGGAAAAAAAGGCACGCGACCTCGTTTAACCTCGTGCATCGGGTGGAAAGAAGGTCGACTGATATTTAGAAACTCGAATATGCAAAGTGATTGCCGCGAGAATTATCGAGGCTCTAGGAACCAGTCTCTCGTGGGAATCGGGAACTTCCCTCGTCCCCGTCTTTCTCCATTCTTTTATTTTTATTTCCAATACTTATTTAAAAACCGAAAGTTTCACACGTCGGATTGGATTTCTTCAACTTCCTCTTCCTTTTTTGAAATGACCTTTGTGTAACTTTTGTATTCAGTATGGATACTAACATGGAGAGTGCAATGCCTTTGGATCGGTGGATTCAGTTAAAACTTTGCATATGGGTAGATTTGGTTCTTCTGCTTATGAATATATATCATTATATAGGCAGATTCAATAACTCAACAATTTTTTAGATATTCGTAATTAAAAATATATTATGTCAATAAGTAAAGTATTAATCGCGATAATCACCAAGGAGGATAGAGATGTGAGGGTAACGTTCTGGAATTGTACCCCGTAGATCAGAGTTCCTCCCTGTGAGGAGGAAATATTTTGTCAATTTTTTATTTAAATTTGTTAATGGGGTTATAACGCAAGGAATAGTAGTCAGTGGAATACTATGGAAAATCTGTATAGATCTTTATTGAACGGGCGAATGGTTAGAACTGGTCTGTTTAGGGCCACGCAGGTCAAAAAGTGGAAAATCTGTATAGATCTTTATTGAACGGGCGAATGAACTGGTCTGTTTAGGGCCACGCAGGTCAAAAGTCGTCTTCAGAAGACTGGTGACAAAAGACAAAACACAGGGGAAGGGATCGTCCCCCCTCCTCTGAAATGTAGAGTTTACTTCACTATTGAATTTTGCCATAACAAAATTAATTCCATTTTATGCATTTTAAATGTTAAACAAAAATTACTTTATTTCCTCTAGAAGGCTTTAATTATATGAAGAAGTATAAAATGCAATTCCAAAACGTTACCCTTGTGGATTTGGTTTTATTAATGTGTATGCGAATGTAGATAAAAATGTTTTTCGAAGTGCGAGTGGAAGATCTAGAATGCGTGGTATTGTGCAGTTGTTATAGGTCAGAGCCAATATGTTGCGAGGAGACTCAGTTTGTTATGAAAATCGTGAAAGTGAACAGTGACGAGATAGTAACAGTATTAAGAGAAATTTCGCCACGCATACCTAATCGTTGTAATCTTTCTGTGACGTGTGTATATTATAATTTGTAATAAATATATAATTGTTAAACAGCAAACTCACAACCCTCACATTGCTATCCTCCTTAGTGATTACCAATTACTTGGTGATTAATATTTACTTTATTTATTAACGTAATAAATTTTGAATTATATTCGTAAACAGAGGAACCAGATCTATCAATATGCAAAGTTTGAACTAAATCGGTGAGCCGAGAGCCTTGCACTGTCCTTGTAAGTTTCTCTGTCCCTCTGTGTAATGTGAGGTACAATTTTTCTCTTTCTCTTTTCCCTTTCTTCATTTTTTTCTTTTTTTCTTTGATTTTAGTGTCCTAGTTCTGGAAAGGATTTTGGATAAATTATGCGACTTTCTAAAAATAAAGGCCTGCCATTATTTGAAGCGAGGTATCGACAAATTCGATGACTATCAAAGACCTTTAATGGGGTTAGGCTGGTAACAGGGTGGTCAATGTGTCCACGATAGGGAAGTTAATGGAACCATGCAATTGCACCATGGACGTCATGGTGGATCGAATATGAAAGCTGGTGGTGGTAATTAAGTCAGTCGTTTTCGTGGAAAGTGGTCGAGGTTACGCTTCTGTGTCGGTGCATGAATCGTTACAGCGTTCCGCGAACTTCTTCAAAGCGGTTTTATGTGGTTTCAGCGGCGAAAAGGATTTCGACTTCTCAGGAGAACTTCCTCGAAAACCCAATCCAGAAAATTCGTTTCGAAAACTTTTCTCGTGAAACGAGAACTTCTCTGACGCTGAACTTGACCCGAACGCTTTCATTGTTTACTACGTAGACAGAACCTCCGATTTATCCAACCCCTGTTCAAAGGGTAGAAAAATACTGAGCATGTCATAAGGAAATCTGCATGAAAGTCACGTAGGGTCTTCGTTAATTTGTTTTCAACCTCATCTGTACCTCGCGAATATTTGCATAGAAACACACTTTATATATTTACAATTGATAGTGTCCATGTATAGGGTGTTTCATAATAATCTATAATGCTGGAAAAATAAAACAAATGATAGAAGTTCAAATGAACCGAAACCTAGAAAAGATTTGTCATAATTGTAATATGGTAATGGTTACAGTAAATTTCTTTTATGAATAATTAAATATTAAAAACGAAGTTGTGCATTTGTATCATTGATTAATGAGTGAATAATCGTTAATAGCAAAGTAGACTTTGAAGCCCACAACAGAACAAAGACGCATAATTAGGTAAGAATGAACGAAGGTGGTAAGAGTTTAAGCCAAACTGGGAAATATTTGCATACAAATATATTTTATATATTTATTGTTGATAGTGTCCATGTATAGGGTGTTTCAAAATGATCTATATTGATGGAAATATGATAGAAATGATAAAAGTTCATACGAATCGAAACCTAGAAAAGATTTATTATAATTGTGATATAGTAATGGATACAATGAATTTCTTTTATAAATAATTCAATATTAAAAATGAAGTTGTATATTTGCGTCATTGATTAATAAGAAAATAATCATTAATAACAGAGTAGACTTTGAGGCCCCCAGCAGAGCAAAGACGCATAATTGGAAAAGAATGAATAACTCGCCAAGCTCGTATCTGCATCTCCCTAACCTCAAAGTAACCTAACTTCTGCCAGTTCAACTTGCTTCGAAAACAATTTAGCCAATGAAGAGGCTATATCCAGGGATTCCTCGCACCTCGGAACATAACAGAAGCATGCTGCGAGATTAAATAAATAAATTAGCTGGAGACTTTCGCCTCCGTCTCGTACCTAACCTCAACGTAACCTAACCTAATTTCGAGCAGTCGAAGCACTTTGAAAACAATTTTGCCGAGGTACAATCTATATCTGGAGGTTTGCTTTCTTGTGCTATTAACACGAGTCGCGACTTACTTAGCTTGAAAGGAACCCGTGACTTGGAAATTGCGCGAAAGACGCGGAACAGGGTAGGGTTCGAGACGTATCTAATTTTTCCGCTCGGGTTAGCCCGCAGCGGGATGAAATCGGTTAAATCCTTCGTTAGCTGGAAGTTTGTCGTAGTAGTAAAACCGTCGTGAAAGTTGCTTCCCAGGGCTGGGTCTGCCGGCGCGCGGAATTATCAACGGCTCAGCTTCCGCGATGATGAATATTCTATTCGATCTGCGTTGAACGTCGTGTGAATTCTGTTAACCCGAATACTGGATGCAATCGATGACACTGATGCCCGTGAAGCAGAAGATACGAGGGTGAGGGCTTTTTTAATTTCATCTCGATGACTAGTGCCTTTGTTCTCTGTGATTCATCGACGTGGCTGTGTGTAGGAAAAGAAAATTTTCGAGATTCACCTTTCGTCGAAAGGAGTTGGGAAATGAAAAAAAGGAATGGGTCAGAGAAGAGAGGTCGGGAATGAAATTTAAAAGTCCATTTGGAAACGTGCATTGATGGAAGTTCCTTTGAATTGCGTATGATATACATGTACATGCTGTTTCACGCAACGAGGTCAAATAATAGATTTAGGATGATGAAAGGTGGGGAGAAACTGCGTAATGGAAAAGAAAATGATTACGATTGGTGTATACATGTGTCTGCTCCCGAAGAGGGGTTGTTTCTAGGATTTAATAGCCGACTGTACCTTTTTAATGGAACTCTATACCTTTTATGGACCATAAATTCTTTCGTTTCTTCAATTTTCATGAAAAAATATATTTAGGTAACTTATTTATATAGAAATGGACACCAATATCGCCTACGTTTTTTAACAGTTAACAAATTAATATATTTAGATAATAATATTTAAATATCGACTACAATTCTCAATAAATTATTTTAAACAAAAAGATTAACACTCTCTAGAAAATTCTTCTCTCTCTCTCTCTCTCTCTCTCTCTCTCTCTCTCTCTCTCTAACTCTTATTAACCCTTGTTTACTCTTTGATGATTCTTATGTAACTATTTTATTCTAGTATTAATCTGGTATAGTATTTTTATTTCATACTAGACTGCACTCGCACATATTATATTTATATCATCGCAAATGATTTTCACTTATTCTATCTCATTCCCATTCACACATATAAAACCAACACTCACACTTATGTCTGCAAGTAATGACTTCAATACTCGCAATAAGGATGGTTTCATCTGGTATGATATATCATACTAAGATTATATATTATAATATAAAATTTTAATTAAAAACTTATTGTCATTATAAATATGTTATCATATTAATAAATATAAAGAATTAATCTTCAATATTATTTGATATATTTAATATGCTTATACGAAATTCTGTAATTACTGTTGGAACATTGCCTGTGATAGTTAACCTTTTTAATTATTTTCTGTTGCCTTTGTTACATTTGTCTCGTAATTGTGAAGAGATGGTGCAATATTTCAAATTCCATAGTACTTTCAAATGTTATTTAAGCTACTAAACCTTCCACCAAAGCTTCTAATAAGATTTGCACTACGAATAGACATAAACGGTATGAGCGTCATCATTCTCGAGTCCTGAGCTTGGGATGACTCAGTCAACAGTATGCGTAGGTTAAAAAGCATTTTAAGTAATACTGCTTAAAACGTCTTTACTTCCACTACAAATATAATATACACTATATATTGTTCCAATTTAAACCGTTCCATTACATCTAACATTTTTGATTAAAAAATTTCTTTTTAATACTTATCTTTAATTATATGATTGCAGTACCTGAGGAATTTGCTTTCTTACACTCGTGTATCTCTTAAGAAATAATAACAACGAGTGTCGTTGGTACATTTTATGCTAATAACATGTATTTTATATCAGACATATTGTCAAGAAAATATTTTCAGAAGACCTGATGAATTATAATAATTAAAACATTAATTTATTATCGCCTTCATCCTGGAAATTTTCGAAGCTATGACATAACCTAGTCAAATGAGACACCCTGTATAATACCTCTGCGTCAGAGTTTCTGTGTATTTTAATCACGTTACTCGTGTCATGACTGAACTTTCGTGGAATTGGTATCTTAGAGTAAAGTCGAATGCTCTTCCGCCATTAACCGTGGGAAAGTCTTCCCCCGACTTGCACAATCTTCCTAGCGGCCTTTGCAGTCGCGTTGCTAAATATGATTTAAGTTGGCACAACTGGGAAAATAAACCGGTGGAGACAATGCGAGACAGCTTATTGTTTGTCGTGTGGCCGAAACTGGTTTCAGATGCACGGTACGATTGACAAACATTTGTCTTTACCCTTCTAACATGGCGGCAAGTAAGATGATGGCGCCACTAGAGGGCATTCCAATGCATCTCGATAATTGTACATATTACTAATTCTCATCAACTTTTAATTGAATATTAATTAAGCAACGAGATGCTTTCATCTTAAATAAATCACTGTGCATAGAATTAGAGTATAAAAGGTAGTTTTGATTAAATAAAGAGGTAGATCTACATTAATCCACTTGCATGTACTAGTAGATAGCTATATGGATACTAAGTGGATTAATGCATACCTCAAGAAAAAGTATGACACTGCTTTATGAGACTCCTCTCGTCATCACTGCACATGCATAGGTTCACATTCACTTCAATTATGATGGAATATTTATTCAGTTCGAATAAAATTGGAACGGTATAAAATTCCAACATTAATTAATTTTTGCTAATTAAATTATTTTTGCTATTAACTATTTTTTGATTAGAAATATCAGAAATGCTTTATATACAAGCATAAACATATCCTTCATGTACTGAGCTGTATCATTTAGCATTTGCAATAAACTTTAATAGTATTCAATAACAATTAATTATCCAACAATATACATACAATAAATTAAAAAGAGAACACACGTATAATAATGTGAAGTAATACGTACAGAAAATAATACAGGAAAAAGGAAATATACGAGAAAGTTGATTAAAGAAAGATATAATTAATTTTTATCGAAGCAAAAATAATCCTGGTAAAATCGTCGTTGCAGTTCAGACATCTTATCGATCACGTGGTCTAACCAGCACACTAAGAGTCCAAGTTAAAAATACGGGGAATGATGAATCTTCTGATTGGTCGTCATAAGGACAAAGAAACTCATGGAAAGAAAAGGTGGAACTGGTCAAGCTAGGAAAGTACGACACAAATACTGATTGGAAGAAACGACACTTTTAATAAGCGACGTTTGAAGGTCTGCTGATTCTTTTCTCGCACCCTTTAATCAAGATCTCCACTGTCTTCGCCCGTGTGCCTTTGTTTGGGCGAATTTTCGATCGCAAGTTTCATGGAAATCGGAAACAATGGACGGTCCCTCCTTGGTTCGGTCGAATGCCAAGCCCAACGAGGCTTCTGACACTTTTTATTGAATAAAAATTGCTCGTTCGGACGCGACGAGATACTCCAACATCTTTCTAGTGCCTTTGGTTAATAGATCATGCTATTGTTCCCTCAACTACCATAAAATTAAGTTCGATATTGGAAAAATTTTAAGAGAGCTTCGAGTAACGTTAACCCGTTAACTTGTAGACAATATAAATGGAGATCGTGTAGAAAATGCAAAAATAATAAACGCAGACATTCATTGCAAAATATAATAAATCTGTATACCCATTTATATTTGAAAAAAGTATAAATAATTTGTAGTCTATTGCCGAAGAAAGTATGAGTACTTTTGTGATTTAGTCTGACGTTCAGCATTCATTAAACTTCATAAAAATATATTTAGCCAAACTTCTCAAAGAATTCTTATTTCATTTGGTTCGAGACCTTTGTAGTTTCAGTTTGACGAGAAAAATTGAAAGTACTTAATATTCGTGTAATTGTACACACAGATAAAACAGAACTCATTGAAAAATAAAATTACTTCAGAATTTTATACTGTATCGGTAATTTTCCATAATTATTGTATCAAATTAGAGATTAAAATTTATTTCAATCTAAACTGTGTTCGCTATTATTACAATTTTCGCAATAAAATTTGATATAATTGGTGTAATTGATTCGTAATAGAAAAATCGCAATACACGCGAAATTATAGTCGGACCTAATTCACTGAGAGGAGTGAAAATTGTAGATACCTGACTATTTACTAGTTACACACGTAGCTATTCATTTCGTTCGAACGATTTAGTTAATTTCACCGTGGTCCAAGTGGCGCCACTGGTCGTTACAGTGTCGACCACTAGTGGTCAGTGAACGCGTTCAAAGCAGGAAAAAACATGGTTGAAACGTGGTTAAATGAAATTTGCCCAGAGAAGTAATAAAATGAACGAATAGAATAAAAATATAATAACACTGTAATAACAATGAAATTATAAATTTTCATTGAAAAATAGTTCCATGAATTCCCTTTTCTCCCACTTTCTCGCACAGAGGGATCTCTGTTTGAATGTTATGCTCACAGAAAGCTGCCCGACGATGTAGCGAGTGGACACGTGCTGTTTTTCAAACTAAACGAAGAGAAACTCGTGCAGCAGCGCCATCCTCAGCATGAGAAGCATGTAAACACGCGGGGAAAGAAGGAAAATAGAGGATCAACTTTCCCGGTGGAACGAGAAACTCGAGTGGCAAACGTTCACCCGGCTAATGCCTAACGAATCTCTCTAGGCTGCTTTGGGGAGAGCTGAGTTTATGGACTTTTCTTGGAATCTGGTATAAAGTCTGTTTATACACAGCAGAATAATCGAGTTGTTAGCATAAGCAAGGATTGAGGTCACCATTGCACTCTTTGGGGACTCTGCGTAAAATAAATGAACCTTTCTGAGGACCAGGATAAAAATTAATTTTCAAAAGGGTAGCTGAAAGCGTCGCTGAAAGGAATACGACACTGCCCACATTTCTTACAATATATATTACAATACATTTTATCAATCTTTAATTCCATTTCTTGGAATAATGAATGAAATTAATTCCAGGTAACCTTTAATTCAATTTTCGTATAGTGTTTCATATGGAACTAGATTTTTAAGTATATTTTTGATTATAGTGTACATTCATAATATTTTACACTTCACATATTTTTTAAAAACTCTTGCAATAAATATCTAATATATTATGGAATACTTGTGGAAATGTTTAGAATGAGACAAAAAGGGAGTTAAAGAAATAAATGAGTTCTTTGAAGTATTAAAAGCAAAATGACTGAAAAATAAAAATATTTTATTAAATAAAATTATTTTATTAAGGATCCTTCTATTTATTTACGAAAACAGGACACTTTCATTTGGTATGTGCTGCAAAACTTTTGTAGAGGACTGTATATCAGATCAGAAAGGATTGTTCAGTTCATCTTACTTTGAGGTTAGACTTAATTAAGGTTCCCGAAGATTTGTTGTAAGAGGTTTAAACCTGATTTCTATGGATCCTTTAAAGATTCTTGAAAGGAAGAGATAGAAACTGCTACGACAAAAGCTATATTCAACAAGAAAGCAATTAAAACTTATTGCAACGCCGCTGTTATCTATAAAAGATTTCATAAAAGTTTTTACACGACACACAAGCTTTTCTAATTCCTCAACTCTGTTTCTTTTTGAACTTTTATTGGAAAAGTTGCACAAAAATCCGATTACGATTTTCATTACGGTTATTCGAGGAGAAACCAATGCATAACCTAAAACCAACCTCGCTCTTTTTCCTAACCTTTCCTAAGACCCAACAGGACTCAAACACTTACCCAAGTTCTCCTTTCCATTTCTTCCACAATTCTCGTGCAAACGAAATTACTATTTTCCCAAGAATAATATAAAAGAAATTTCCTGATATTAATATAAATCAACCTTACTGTACTTCTAACCTAAAAACTTCTACTACAAGCGTTTCTAGCTAACCTCAAATTGCACCACACCTACCCAAGTTCTCCTTTCCATTTCTTCCACAATTATCGTGCAAACGAAATTACCATTTTCCCAAGAATAATATAGAAGGAATTTCCTGGTGTTAATATAAATCAACATTACTGTACTTCTAACCTAAAAACTTCTACTTACTACAAACGTTTCTCCCTAACCTCAAATTGCACCACACCTACCCAAGTTCTCCTTTCCATTTCTTCCATAATTTTCGTGCAAACGAAATTACCATTTTCCCAAGAATAATATGAAACAAATTTCCTGATATTAATATAAATCAACCTTACTGTACTTCTAACTTAAAAACTTCTACTACAAGCGTTTCTACCTAACCTCAAATTGCTCCACGCTTACCTAAGTTCTCCTTTCCATTTCTTCCACAATTTTTATTCAAATGAAATTACCATTTTTACAGGAATAATGTAAAAGAAGTTTCCTGATATCGATATAAATCAACCTTACCTGTACTTCTGACCTAAAAACTTCTACTACAAGCGTTTCTCCCTAACCTCAAATTGCACCACACCTAGCCAAGTTCTCCTTTCCATTTACCTTCCACAATTCTTGTTCAAATGAAATTACCATTCTTGCAGGAATTTATATAAAAGAACTTTCCTGATATCGATATAAATCAACCTTACCTGTACTTCTAACCTAACAACTTCTGCTACAAGCGTTTCTACCTAACCTCAAATTGCACCACAAATCTACTTAATTGTCTGGACGAAAGGATGGATCGCCATAAATTCGTGAAGAAATCGAAATTGCCTTACACCGGAGAGAATCTCCTCTGGTTCGTGTCGTAGTTTCTCATTCCCCTTCGTAGTCGTTCATCAACGCAGCTCAAAGTAAAATAAACGCTCGTGTTCGCAAGGTACGGCCACTTTCCCTCTTCTCGGAGGGGAAGAAAACCGACGAAGTTGAAAAACGCGTTCAGAGAGTCCGCCGAACCTCGTAGGCGCGGTCAAGGAGAAGCAGCAAACATCGTAGAGCTATCGATCTTCCGCAGGTGTCGAAAGTCGACGGCACCGTAGCCAAGAACAGCAATCTTCTAACCTATTTTGGTCGATTGGGTCCAATAAAAGTCTAGTCCGCTTCTTGGACGAGATTCAATCGTTTTTCGACCACTTTATACATCGAACATAATCCAGACACCCTCCAGGCCTTACGAATTCTGATGATTGTCTTTAATTATTAATTTCCAGTTGCACTTTTAATCTCTACTCGCTTATGGCAACTTTAAAAAAGCCTGCGTAACTCAACTGCTTTATTTACCTGCTTTTGTGCAAATTGCATGGTTTTAACTGAAGTTATGCGATGCCTCGTGGTTATTATGGTGGGTAATTAGGACGTAGATGGCAGCTTCCAGTAAAAAGTGGTAATGGATGCGCGTTAGCTACGTGGACGTCTTGACCAACGTTTCTTTTTAAAAATTCCCACGTTTCTGCCATAAATTATTTCCTTATAGGCCTTCTTTTAAATATTTCTAGATTTTTTATTTCTTCTCTTGTAAAAATTTTGATTCAATTTTCATTGGTTTTAATTTTTCCTTCTTTCCACCTTCGGTCTGCTGTTTCATTTATTATTTACAATTTGTTATTCCAGTTTTAATAAATATGTAAATTGAGGCTTAGAGAATTAAGCGTATTCGCCTGCCCAAGTGTAACAAAGGAGACAAATTGTTTGATAAATGGTAATTAGATTGATGTGAAACGAAGATTTAACAAGAGTGGTGGAGGGAAACTTGTCTCGAAGTTTCCCCATTCGTAAGAGGACTTAGAAAATTGAACTTTCCGAAGATCTGCCACTTAAATGCAGCTTAGATGAATAAAATTATAATAAATATTCGGATTTCAGTTCCTTCGCTTATGCAATGAGTAAATTGAAAATATAAAATTTCCTGATATCGGATAAATAGATAAATAATACCATAAAACCTCCTTATAATCACCCAAACACCTTATAAGTTCCTAAAATTCATTAAACTTCCCAAAATTTTTCAATTAAGGATAATAAAATATAAAAATAATTTTCAATCTGTTAAAATTTGCCTATATATTTCTGTTATATTTCTATTACTCTTCCACTGTCTTATTATTATTAAAAAAAATACCCTTTACATACTTTAACAAATAAAAATTCGATATACTTCTTGGACTGCCCAAAACTATAAAAACCAAAATTAAATCTAAGAAGGAAAATTTTCAAAGCAATTCTTCAGCTTTACAAAATCCACTTTTGTTATTGTAAAACGTAATTTATAACGTGACCTCGGAACGAAAATTGTATCAATTTTGCAACTAAGGAATAGAATTATATTTAAAAAAAAATTGCAATACTTATAATTATTAAAAAAGGCACCTTTACATATTTTTACAAATAAAAATTCGAAATTCGGACTGACCAAAGTTAGGAAAACGAAAATTAAATCCAAGGAAGAAAATTTTCAAAGCAACCCTCAAAATTTACATGATTCATATTTATTACTGTAAAATATAATTTATAACGTGACCTCGGAACGAAAGCTGCATGAATTTTGCAACTAAGGAAATAGAGAAAGCTGAAGTTGAATTTACTCGAAAATGACTCATCAATCCTACGTTTGCATAGTAATCAGTGGAGAATGTTCGAGACCATACGATCGCGAAGTATTTAACAGGAGACTATTGCAGGCGTCGATAGCGATCGGGAAGTTGTCAGGATTTCCGAATGTGGCACGGTCGAATTTCCCCGAGAAAATTACTCGACCTAACGGCTTCAGGGAGCGTGTTCCAACTAGGAAAACCTTCGTGAGACTTTCGTGGTGCTTCTTGCAACCTTCAACGTGGTGCACAAAAACGTCGAATTTTTTTACCGACTCCAATTTGCACCATCGAAATATGGCAAAGGATAACTACACATTCTGCCACCAGACATTTTCTTCTCAAGTTTTTCCTCCCTTTTTCTTTCGATTATAAAATTGCTTTGGAAAATAAATTGCTTCGTGTATTAAAAGCTTAATATAAAATTAGATAATTTTATTACTAAAATAAAATTTTATTACTGTACAATAATAGTATTTATCAATGAAATCTATTAATTATCGAAGGAAATATTTGTTAAGAATGCATAGAAACTGTAAAATAATCTGAAATTGATGAAATCCTCTTTGAAAGGAAAGGAATTACATGAAATAGAAAAATGAAAAATTGAGATACTAAATTTTATCAAATTTTCAACGTGAATCTTGTACAAATAATTTCCATAATTTAAAAATTATTTTATAACAAAATTGAGTATTTAAAAGACAGATTATAAAAGAATCAAGTAGCAGGAAGAATTTAATTTTCAAAAATTATCGAGCTTAAAATTAAAAGTCAAGGATCACTATTTTAATCTGTCGATTCGACCTTTAATTACGCGAAAATGATACAAATTCTATCTGACATACACCTGGAACATTTTCGAGCATGATGAATCACTGATTGTTGGGGCTTAATGGAATTAAGCTCGACAGTGATGTCGATAATTTCTCGAAATGTATTGTCCAGAAATGGTAAATGGAGAATGATCCGTATCAAGAGGAAAAGTAAAATATTTGTCGAATTCGACGATTGAAATAAGAAGAAAAAGGAAATAAAGTAAAACGAAAGTTCGTGAACTTCTCAACGAAGGATTTGAACAAGGTTAATTAACTGAAGGCAATTACCAAATGGAATTCGCATTGTACTCCTCAACAATTTACGAACAAATTGCTTAATGATACTTCAGAGTTCCCAATTTGAAGTTTGAACGGTATCCGATTAAGAAAACCTTGGTAATTAAAATAAGTTCGTAAAATAATCTTTCCGTTGAGTTTTAATTTATTGAAATAAAAAAATGGAAACATATTTTGCTCAATTCTTATGCAGAGTGATGCATATGACACGTGACAGCTGAATATTTCTGTGAAAATTGGTAATGTCGACAAATTTTAACGAGTAAAATCAAAGTATTTTTGATAGACATTTTTATGTCATAATTTTTAATTAATTATTAGAAGCTTCTCTGAAATGTTATGAATTGTAGAGACATGTGTCTTGCAGCTATCTCGCATGACCGTTCGTTCAATGTTCGAGATAATCGATGATGTATTTAGTGATATATTTGCAGCTTATTATATAATATCTATATGTTGTTATATATATGATTATATATGTTTGAATCTCTTATCTAAGTTATTTGACAGCTTGCAGATACAAAAATCGGATCGACACGTTTCCAATTCGCGAACGCTAGTACAGGCTTCGATAGCATGGGCACCAGTGCTGCCAAGCTTCACTTTACTAGCTTCTGGTGACACTTCGTACCAACATAGTGTCATAAATTTCACAAATAGAGGAAAAACAGTTGATTCTTTCAATTTTATAGAACATTGATAATAACATAAGAACTTTACACAAATATATTTGTGAAATTTCTAGCTATCTGTAAATAAAATTAAACTCGAGATCACACTCCATAGAAGAGTTCAAAGAATTAATATTTCGTCAGTAAATTTACACAAATCTGTGTTCTAGTAGCTCACAATATTTTCCTCCTATAACGACTTCATTTTCATTTCGTAGTACATTCATGATAACTTAAAAAGTTCCGTTTTAATTTAATATTAAACCACTAATGAACGGTATACAATACGAACAATCGTGGATGGAAGTATACTTCAGGGGCGAGTAACGGATAATTTCTCGCAGCATTTGAGTTTCAGTCTCCGGTCTGTGGGGGAACTTTTGATTTGATAATTTCGGCGTGGTCGTGTTGCTCGGTCTGTTTTTAACGAAACTCCGTTGCCAGTGTGAACAACAACGCGGAATGACGAAACGACGCAGCGAGGAACCGAGTTATGACGAGACTCGTGCACGATACCGCTTATAAATCCCCGCTTCCCGTCGGTATAAACTTGATCCAGCGATGAGTCAAAGGCCGATTCGCATCGTAGAGCAAGATAATTTCGACGGCAGGAGTCTGATGGTTCTAATGAAATTCCAAAAATCGATGGAAGGTCGCTCGAAACCAGCGAGCGATATCGTGGAAACGAAGGTAAAGGCAAATTCTTGGAAGCTTCAATTTTACGTTCCGATGAGCCTCCGACGCATTCGTTTGGCTGGAAATCGCGGAAACATGGAAATAGAGGGTAAAAAGTGTTTCACAGAAGTACTAGAATCGTATTTCCATGTAACCTAATTAAAATTTGTCATTAAAATTTAATGATCACGAGTATATCCGAGATGAGAAGAGAGATAATTCGGAAATTGTCAAAATTGCGATTCTTGGAAGTGGAAAATTGAAAGTAATGAAGAGCCATTGATAGAGAACATTTGAATGCATCTGGTTAATTGGGAGAGTATTATTTATTAAATACAAGGTTTAATAACTGGCTGATCGAAAGTTGACCTTTATTCGTTCACTTGCACCATCGAAATGTTTCAGAATGGACTATCAAGTGCTGTCAAACTAATTGGTATTCCTCTGGCTCCTCGTTCATACTTGTTATTCCACGTTCCTTGGTTAATATGTTAATTTCTTGCTAAATCAGGCCTCCTGAATAACCCTTGCCGCACACAGCTTGACTATAAGATCTATATCTCGACTATACTATGACTATAAGAACCGAAACTTGAGCATACTGTGACTATAAGGATTGTGTCTCAAGTATACTCTAACTACTGCGCGTGGCTGGAAAGTTGACCAGAGGGACGGCACAGGGGCAAGAGGTACACTCTGTTCACTGCACCTAACCTCACTTTGGCCCTCCGAAATCCCCACTTCTACGTTGTTAGCAGCGAACGTTGGCATAGTAGCATTAGGGTTAGTTATGTCGTTACGGTTTTTACTTTATGGTGATGGTTACTGCTCTCAGCCTACCTCTACGCCACTGTTCTGCATTGCTCTTTGTTGTGTAGTGCTTTGTAACATGATTTATATGATACGATATCATATTGTACAGTATAGCATAGCACTGCAAAATAGAGTATAGTAGAGTATAATTGAATGCAGTACTAAAGTGGAGTATAATATAGTATACTTTAATATAGTAAGATGTAGCAGTGAAGAATAGTAAAGTAAATAATAAAGTACATAATAGCATATGTAGCATAATAGTAAAATATATAAATAATAATATATAAATAATACTATAATAAACTGTATAATATAATTCATAATCTGATCTGTTGTATACTATGATACACTCTAATATATAATTTTTGATATTTTTTGATTAGTGCTTTTAGCCAATAACAAGCCTTGTGTATCCTGTTTTTATTATTTTCCTTATTTAGTATATTCAATTTTGTTATGCAAACTTTTGTTCTTACAATAATCAAATTTCTTGCTACATATTGTGTAAAATTTATGAAGTACAGGTGTGCTGTGTCTAAAAAGAGAAACTAGGTTTTACACAATTGATTATACTAACTGTACGTTTATTGTGCTATGACAATACTGACTGTACAGTTAATGGAATCGATATAGTAAGGTTATAAAATTAATAAGTATTGAAGCATCTAAACAATTTGAGATGTGTTAGAAGAAGATACTAAGTACTCATAATTAATTTAAACAAATATTATATAAAAAATTACTATTTTGTATATTTTATTTTTATGCAATTTTCGAAAATTCAAATAAATGATTCTATCTTTACTTTCTATTTTCAAGATTTTACAATCTCTTGCCCAATAGCAATCGACGAGAGTAGAAAAGCGAAAAATAGGAAGGGAAATGCCTAATAAGGGAGAAAACTTTCCTGAACCTTCGAAAATCTTTCCTTTGCCATCTTTTTACACTGCGTACCTTGGCAATCTGAATTAAGAACTTTGCACTCGATGAAACTTCAAACTCTACAAAATCCGAGAACTCCCTATTTTTCATTTATTGTTAAATAACTTCCATGCTTCCCATGCAATCAGGACTTCATAAACTATTTAAGGTAGTGTTCTGAATACCTCGTCCCATATTGAACGGTCTTGAAAATCTTCTTAAAAAATTTGTAAAATTTTAAAATAATTATTTTCCCCTTCCGTTGAGTTAGATACTTGGATTAGATAATAAATGTATAAATTGAAGAAATTTTTAATACCATTTCAGGTAATATGAGATCGAAGTTATTCATAGTTATTCACAATTATATTTATTAATCTTCAATCTGAAACAATAAAATAGAAATTAGATTTGAAATTCAAGTTTGTTACAATTTTGTTACGACAACCTGCTTTTATTCAATTGGGATTGTAACCCACATCACGAATGTGACTCGACGTTATAAGTTACAACATTAAAGGGAAGACCAGGAATTGATCGATTGAGAAGGTGCCATTTTTCAAGATGACATTGGACCAAAGCTGTGTTCAACTCTATTCGTTCTATTCAATGGATATACTCCAGTGTCGTTTATTTTGTACTTTATTTTTAATTTTTCATCTTCCTTTATTATTCCTTTTTACTCATTTATTATCTTGATTGTACCTCATTACCTTTATTAATATAGAATATTTGATTAATCCTTTGCGGTCAATCTCCCCGCAGTGGGGACATTCGCAAGTTGCAAATACAAAAAGCTACAGAAAATTACAGAAATTAAAAATTTGGTATCATTACGTATGACGAGTAGTATTAAACACAAATCAGTTTCGACAAATTCTATGCGTTTTAATATCCATATATTGACCTTAAATCCTGCACAGAAAAGTAACTGCGGAACGCTAAATTTGCTCTGCTGAAATCTGCCGATCGCAAAGGGTTAATGCTCGAGAGAAGTTGTTAAAGAAGAGTGAGGCCAGTTTTGAAATAGCGAATGTTGAGTCACTTATAAACATCGAAAATCAGAATGAAATCAGCGAATATTTGAAAGCTCAAACCTTTTTATAGTCCAATCATATTATTATTATTATTATAAATAAAAATCGTGCTTGTGTTATGCTTTACTAACCTGGTCTCACTGACAAGTAGGAATTTAAAAATTAAACGCGAACACCTATAGAATTTTAGGCCTCGTCCGGAATTTGCAAATTCCTACATTAACCCTTTGAAAAATTACATGTTTCCCTCAGGGCGCTGCGAGAGTGCATTGCTAGATGCAAAATTTGTTCTAATATCTTTTGATGTTCTAATAAAAATTTTTAATTGTTCAATGGGGCACTTTTTATTTCAAAGTATCTACTAATTAGCGGTTATATTCCAAAGGTACTGTAGGATACCAAAAGAAATCGCGAATCGGCTATTGCCAACAAAAACAAATTGTAAACCGATCGATACCTTCTAGAAGCAAATCGAAAAGTTATTCTATATAACAAAATTAAGTTGCGCGACTCCTCTACGGGGAGGTGAAGCGTAGGTTAAGGAAAGCATAAAAGCGTGGTCCTTGACAACCAAAACAGAGTCCTTGGAAATCGGTTGTGACCAGCACAAGCGTGAGTCGCTTGGTGTTGGAAAGAGAGTTTTAAAAGAGTGCGTCTTCGTGTGTTTTCGTTATCTTGGTGTTCTTTCCCTGAGTTAAATCAGTTTACGAGTTTTGAGTTTGTGTTATCGTGTTCTTGTTCTTTCGTGAATTTTCGGTGTCTCAAGACCAGTTTCGCCATCTTACTAATTATCAATTTTCATTCAATGTTGTTCAATGCAGTTCACGTATTGTCTAATTGTCAATAGCTCCCGTTATCAATGACCACCGTGGTGTCACAGGAGAAACCGTGGCCGATCATATATGACCAACGTGGTAGTCAAAGTGTTAATATCACTTTTATTCTTACAATTCTGCATCGATCGTCGTGATCCTTTGAATAGTAAAATTTCCAATATCCGTGGGAATATAAAATTGGGAAATTTCAATATTCAAAAGCTACGTATTTGCTGGTCTCCTCTGCTCCAAATGGTAGATACCTTTCTAAAAATTAGCTCACTGATGAATTTCGTAATCCAAAAACGTGTCGGATCCATGAAATGTCGAAACAACTTTTAGCTTTTCATCGGTAATCATTTTTCCAAACACCCGAATGCATTGACCTCGAGCCATTTGGCCAGCCACACACGTCTATTAAGAGTGACATGAAAGACAGGAATAGTCGATCATCCTATCGCGCCGTTTCTGTGGGGCAAAAATAACGGAAGCGAGATGATCGGAGCTCGTTAATTTCGTAACACCTCCTGGAGCCGATGGAACAGGCAGGATGTCTCAGATGGTCGAACGATATAATATCATCTGACGTAGTTAGCGAAATGGGCCGGCCGCGCAGCAGGCCATTTCCTTCCAATAGATTGTCATCAACAGAGAAAGAGAGTGAGAGATAGGGAGAGGAGAGATGTGGAAATATGAAATATAGCAGCGACTGACGCAGCGAGCCTCGTTACTTTACCGGATAACAGCTTTCCACACTGATCGCCATTGGCTGGGGCCAATAATCACTTTGGTGATGCGAACCGGAACGGGAAAATATATATACAGGGTGTCTACTTTGTCTGGACTTTACGGTGAAACAATCGTCTCGTGGTCTCATAAGAGATTGAAGAATTTGAACAAATTTTTTAATAAAAATTATTCAGACTAGCATGGTATATTGTATGCTATGTGGTCTCTAAACAATGAAGAATGTCTCGTTGTCGAATTTATGTTTTTAAATAGAATCCTATATCTTCATTCATGAAACAAACTTAACACTAGAACTACCAACCCAGTGAAAATGAATGGTCTCAGAATTTTCCTTTTTGCAATCACCGAACACATACACCTGTTTTAAGAATAAAATTCGTATCAACTCATATTAAGAAAGAACTGTAATCAATATATTCACTCATGTTCATCGCACGGCTGAAATTGCTATAATCTGTGCACGTTATAGTTAGGTACCCACTTAAAGATTTGTTACATTGAGTCATTGGATATAAAATCTTGAAAAACCAGGAAATTGGGTCTTAAATTTTAGTTTGACCTGGCTATACTGTTCATACAAATTAATTCACCCAATTTAGAAGAAAAATTCATCTTCCCTGAGAAATTAAGTAACGATATTTTGGTACTTTTTATATTTTAATTCAAATAACAATTTTTCTAGAAAGTGAAAAATTATGAATTTGATTTATTTCGGTAATATTTATAAAATTCTTTATTAACTTTGCTATATGTTAAGTATCCTTGCTTAAAAGTGAAGAAGGAAAGATTGGTATAGTTCACATGTTGCTAGACACTTGTAAAGAAGAAAGTATTTTAAACAAGAGAACATGAGTGACTTTTTTAATCATCCCATAAAAATAATTATTTTCCTGAAGGTACGTGCTAAACAGATTTTATGGTTGACATTAGAAATTCGTAATCCTTTCACATGCTTCCTAACAGCAAGCACTTTTGGACGTCAGGAGAGAATTTTTCTAATAATTTAGTGGTCTAGTTTACACTAGCAGCACAGGTCAGCTAGGGTTTAACTATCCAAGCGCGTGCGACACGTGTTGACCTGACTCCCTGATCCTTCACGTCTTTATGGTCATCCATAAAAATAACTGCCCCAGTGTGACAGGTCATTGAATTTTTCCCAAGAACCGATGTTATAATATCAATAAAAAAAAAAAATATAGAATCCCATTTTAAAAAATTTATTTGGGTTTTAAATCACGCTTTTCTTGTGAAAAGATTTTCCGCGTGAGAAAATATTTTTACACGCGTATAAAGGAATTTTTACGGAAAAATTCATCCACACAACAAACAGCTTTTATAATGAAATTTGGAAGAGGGATGAAAATTTCTTTTACTGGGTCCATATAAAATTGGCACCCTGTATATAGAAAGATGTGTCTGTATGGTACTCGTTATGGTGTGCATTGTGGACCGAATGTTCGGCGTGCTACCCTTGCCATTTTTCAGGTTCAGTGCACACGTGCTTGGTTTGTTGAATGATCGTCGAAATGCTGAATTCCTAATGATTAGGGTGGAATTCGTTATTCTGATATTTTTAAATTAGGAAGAATTGTGTTATGACTTGCAGAAATGAAATAAAATATAGAAAATGAAATTATTGTTGTGTTACATTAATTAAAATAACAAATATATCGAATATTTGAATGAAAATATAGAAAATATAAGAGAAACTAGAAGAGACTATTATACATATATCATAATATATTTAAAACTATAAATTACAGAAAAAGTTTAGTAGAATAACATATTAATTTATTATACCAAGAAGATTTTATTTTCCATGACTGAAATTATTTATACTTTTTTAAAAAAAAGTATGAAAATAAATGTTTTCCAATTTGTCCACAAAATTTTCAATTTGTATTCGCGATATAATGAATTTAATATAACTATGAACCCAGAAAGTTAACGAAGGAGGTATATAGAGCAAAGAAGCTTTAGAGAAAGCGAGGGGAATTTATAAGAAAAGAAATAAAGAAACGCAATAAAGAAGGAAATAAAAACTAGCAAGAAAACTGATTATAAAATGGGGGAGACGAAAGAAAATAACGTAGAGAGTATAAAAAACAAAATTGGAAGGGGATAAAAGTAATTACAAGCCTGTGTTTGCTACGAGATATTTGGAAAAAGAAAAATAACAAGTTTAAAAAAATCGCCGAAATATTCGCTGCTCCAATGGCGTAAGCAAATAATATTGCACGAAAAGACAATTATCGAATTTTCCCACGGAATAACATTTCGAAATACACGTACAAAGTTTCCGCCCCATCTGCCATAAAATTTCCAAATTCGCGAAAGCCAGTTTCCGCGAAAGATTCCGAGCATGCGGAATTCCTCTCGAACGAGCAATCGAGCCAAGGTCCGCCATCATGCGAAACTAACTCGATATCTCTCGATATTCGTAAGACGTAGCCGATAAGAGCGTTTCATGCTCGTTTGAGTGTAAACTTCCGAAAGAAATGAATTTCTGCGAACAAGCAACTTTCGTTTCCGAAAACATCGACCAACTAATTCTCCCCTGCCGCTCGAGTCTTAACTCCCTGTTCCCGAGATGCTACCCCGACTGATCCGGAACTCGGGAAAATCAATTTTCTTCGAACATCTTTATCCTTTTCATTGCTCTCGCGGCGTTTTCAGGTGACGAATTCCAGTTAGATAGGCGTCGCCCTCGTGAAACTGGGTGAAAGCTGTTAAACGATCCGGAAACTGCGCAGAAACACCGATATACGAGGCACCCCAGCGCCCTCTCTCCCGACATCAATCGTTCTTTATATGTCCCAGCCTCGTATACGACCAGGTCGTCCTCTTGTGCAAACAGCACGTGTGTACGGAGCTTAAAAGCCTCCCTGGTAACGCCGAGTGTGCTCCTCCTGCGTGGAGATGGGTAGCGGGCTTCGTGGACGTGGGAGGACGGACATGACCACCATAAGAGGGGTTGTCGAATTGGACGTCAGTGTGATTGGGACTTGGAGTGGTGTTATGGTACGTTAAGAGCTACTTCTACGACCAATCCATACAGATAGGATGAATTTAGAAGAATACTTGGCTCTTTTACCGAGAGCCACTACACAGCGAGATTCTTCGTATACTTGTCTTACAGAGGTACAGGTAACAACAAGCGATCGTGTACAGGTTGATGCAGAAATGGGGAGCCATATTTTTATAGTTTTAGTATTTCTAAAAGAGAGGGTGTATTAACCCTTTGCACTCGAGAGGTGACCCTCAGTTTGTTTTAATGCTATAACTTAAACAATGGATGATGATAATTATATTAGAAACATCGAAATAAAATTATTCTATTCGCAAATTCACGATTTTATTTTTTTAATTTCAGCATAAAGAGTATCAATGAGCTTATGAAAATCTAATTGCATCTAATTCGAATTGCATCTTCACAAAGAAGAAATCTTCGAGTCCAAGGGGTTAATATTCGTGCTTCCTTGTAGATATAGGGTGTCCCAAAAAATGTATATACTCTTTAATAACTTATTCTTTCTAATTTATTTTTACTTTTCTAAGTACAACCCACTTAAAATAATGGCTGATTTTAGACTAGACTTTGAAAAACGTAAATATATTTCAAAGTGCTACCATAAGTGTGAAAACATACTGGAAGTGCAAAGATGGTTTAATTATATAGCAAAATATATACTGTTTTTATAATCACGCAAAGTGTATATACATTTTCTTGGGACACTCTGTATATATAAGACTGTGATTTTATTTGTGAAATACTTTGGAAGTAATAGAAAACATCTTGGGTATGAATAACAAAAGTTACAGGGGTACAGGTAACAACGAGTGATCGTGTACAGGCTGATGCAGAAGTGGGGAGCCATATTTTTATACTCTTAGTATTTCTAAAAGGGAGGGTGTATTAATATTCGTGCTTCCTTGTATATGTATAAGAATGTGATTTTATTTGTGAAATACCTTGGAACTAATAGAAAATATCTTAAATATGAATAACAAAAATTTCTATTTTAGAAGTTTCTTCGAACTATCATCTTTTCGTTCTAGATGGTTTGAGGATCGAGTGTCGATAATTGCAAGATTGATAATAGTACTATTGATAAAAAGTAATAAAAGCTAAATAGTGTAATTTTAGTAAAAGTAATTACAATATTCGCCATTCCAAAGAAATAATTTTATCGTAATCCTGGTTTCTATATTTGCAAACATAATTAAAATATTGTAACAATGTATATAATTATTACCCAATTCTCCCACTAAATATCTCAATTATTTTATATTTAATGATAAGGTAAAACCAATCACACATTTCCTGAAAGCAATTTTTTTACTTATTTAAAACAAAGGAGGTCTTTAATGAAGATAGAGCACTTGATCTAAATCCTATATGAAAATATAATGTACTATGAAATATAAATCGTGTAACATGGAGTTCTTTATTATTACTGTTCTATAGAGTAATCATGAAAGCACATGACAGAAAGCACTTAGTTTTTAACCTATCCTGCTTATAGAGCAGTTTGTAATTTCAGAGAGCAACTTGTAACTATACAGAATTAATTCTAGCATATACAATATAACATATAGTATGCATATATAGTATAGTTTACTATACCAACTATAGTTTTTAAATTTATAGTGAAACTTATAACAACAATTTTTTAGGTATATGACACTATAATAGAATAATAAATATAAGAACATTTTTAATAAATGTAATATTATAATATACCTTTTGTAGTATTAACTACGATATATTTTCAGTAAATATCATTTAACTATTCACAAATTCATTTTTCAATACAAAAATATCTAAAAAGGTAAACAGAAGAATAATAAATATATTAAATAACGATATCAATTGCCATATAAATTTGAAATAAAATATCACTGCATTATTTTAACAAAATTTAATAAAACGTTATGAAATAAAAATTTCAAATTAAATTTTAATTAAAATAAAAATTCCACCTCGCTGACAATAAAAGTTGCATAACTGAAAATTCGCGAGAGTTCAAATGCATGCACTCTTAACAATATCCACTCGAAATAGCAGGCGGCGGAACATCGATTTTTTCCTCTCTGAAACAGGCGGAATAGGGTAAACTGAGCCCTTGCCACCCTCAAGCGCTTCACGTGGCCCTCAGAAAAACATTTTCGGCTGTTTCACGAAGCGAACAAAGCTGATCTGTTTTTTTTCTTCCGGAAATTGAAAAACATGTGACCACAGCGCGTTTGATTTCCCGGGAGACTGTCGATTTCCAGACACGGATCGTAGCTTCTGCATAAGGGACAGCCCGGAAATCCGCCATTCCTTTTCCCCCATTTGGAAACGGTAAATTGTCGTATGAAAAGGTGGGGACGTGAATCGAATCGGTGTCACGTGTCAAAATTTTCTATGCTGATACAAATAAGCCTTCAACCCCTGTGCCTCGAAGGCGAGGGTTATTTGCCCCATGAACGTTTATAGTATTGCGTTGTCAAGAAAACTGCCCGAGCACTCGAAGTGCCCCAGTATTTGAAATTCAAATTGGGTCAGAGCATTTTTAGCTTCCTCAATCCGAGGCCAAAACGCCATTGTACAAATGATATTTGCAGTTTTACGTATGTGCAATTATACGTGAAAGTACAGCAAGAAAGCAGTCTCAAGATTATGTCAGTTACGTTTGAAAATAACTTGATGATAAATATGGTATTTAGAGTAAATTTAGTATGAATATACACCATTGATAAATCGTAAAAGTATTTTAGTTAATATAATGAAATTCATTTTTGGTCCCTTATGGCAATCTTAAATGGATTTTCTATTGAGTAAACTAGCGCCACCATAATTCGTATTTGTAATAAGCATGCTGTAAGTACTAGAAATAATTATTTAAGTTATTTTCTAATTGTCACTGATGTAATCTTGGAATTTACTATATATACTATATCATTTTAGATGTTTGAATTAAACATTATAGTTACATTATTGAACATAGCAAATGTAAGGGTTGGAATACTTTCATGAATGAGTGTACACGTTTAGTGTACATAATTTATTCTAAATAAAATTATTTGTTTATTTAAAGCATATGATTTTCAACGAATATTAGAACCGGTGTAATAAATACGATAAATTGCTAAATATATTTGAGAAAAAATTGAGAAACCTCGCAAAAATTTCTTCCGCTTGTTTACTCATACTCTTTCCATCAAAGTGCAAAAACTTGGCAATATTTAATTTCGTTTTATGATACCTTTCCCACTTCTATCCGCATTAAAGATACAGCTCGACCCAGTTTCGCAGAACACCCTATATAATATTGTTTCCTCGCTTGAACTCGCGGAACATGGTGGCACCGTTTAGCCGGGGAGACCACCCTTTATACTGCTGCAAAGAAATTACGCGTGGTTAAAGTCTTATTCGAGGAAACAGCGTTCCGTATGCACCGGTATAGCCCGGTATAATTCCGCGCGATAGAATAAAGGGCCATTCCATTAATGGTCCCTCGGCATCCCATAAAGACCATGATCCGCGATACGTGGAAGAGTGTGAAAAGAATTAGCACGTACACGGACTCGAATCATGAACTAAGCCAGCGTCCATGGCCCTGTCAGCGGCCGAGGCTGTGGAAATTGCATTGTCGCGATATCGCGAACGGAAGTAATCTCGTTTGGCCGTAACAGATCCCCGAGCTGAGTCTTAATCCGTTGGTATATCGCATCAGAGTTCGCTCGCGATTAAATGCAGGCTGGCGCAATAAAAGCGAGATCGAACGGTTTGTCCAGAAGAATCGATATCGTCTGGGAGGCAAAGAGCGATTAGTATCATCTGTTCAGACACGGCGGGGTAATAGAACGGTTGCACTGATCATGAAACGAGAGTATGTTAATTTACGTTGGATAATACGAGGTATAAGCATAGTGTGTTACGTGGTACATATGTATTATAGTTATCTCACGGTGATATTTTCATATTCGTCTCTGAAAAGTACACATCTTGGCGGTAATGTTGGATGAGGATACAGTGTACTCCGGGGTAGAGCGATGTTTTTCGCCGGACAGTAGAACGCTAGCATCCCCACCACACTCCCACTACGCTACACCAGCGCGAGCCCCGACTGGCTGTTAAGAGACATGAAGTTTGTCAGTATGAAGAGTTATTGTGCAAGGAATATACAAATTTCTTTGTTCTTCAGTGTACGTTCGTGAAAATGTTATTAACAAAGGAGTGAAAATTTTGTATGAAAATTGGTAGAGATGTAATTTTATTCGGAATATTTGTTACTTGAATGATATTATATATATATATAATACATAATTTATTTTAGGGTGGTAATGAACTTTAAATTGACTACTATACTACAATACTAGTGACTTGAAATCAAATTGACTCGTTATCAATAGTGATGACTTGACATTAAATTGACTCCGTATCGTCAGTGTTGAGATCTAAGTATTTAATAATATACTTACACAATCTAGGTATCTAGGATTACGTCAAATTGACGTCATGTCACCACTAACGATACGGAGTGAATTTGTCTCAAGTCACCCCTATTAATAAAGAATCAATTGACGTCGAGTCACCATTATTGACAGATAGTCAAAAAATAGTGGTCACCACTTGAAATTTATAACCCCTATATACGAAATCGTGTTTAGGCTTATTTTCATTGGAAAAATTTCGTCTATTAATCTGTAACGTGTTTCTAAGTGTAGTATAAAGAATAGTAAATTTTGATACTTCTCTCATTCGTCTTCGTCAATAAAGGACTAATGGATCGTGGGTGAAAACAGACGTAACTAATGACTCTACCTTGTATGCTGTCAGTGTATCCCTTCTCGGGTAACGCTCGTAAATATTCTGTTCCAGAGGGTGATGACAACTTCCCTTACCCTAACTTGCAGTCAACGCATACAACTTCCCTGTCCTGTAATGATTTTCCTGAAATCGTTACACTAATTCGAGAAATATTGTCCAATAATTAGTAAAAGTAGGAAAAAACTATTCACGCTCAAAGGAAATCTCAATCTCAAAATTTCTGAACTATAATTAAAAACTAATTAGTGATACAAAAAAAGAAAAGTAGATTTTACAATATTCCAATTTTCTCTCCGAAAATAAATAATTTTATTAAATAACAGATTCCAAATTCTAAAAATAAATTTAGAGCAACATGTTCTCTCATGCATGTTCTTCAGACACGTATAGTGTTAGATTCCAGCCAAGAACAACCATCAATGTATATACAAAACGTAAAACAGGTCTGATACACTGCAAATGTATATAAATAGTTGCATTTAATTGTACACAACAATGTTTATCTAAACGGAACCATATTGCCATTGGTTACATATATGTCTATAGGTATAGTATGAACCAGGCTTAAAGACAGGAATAGAGGGTGTGGCTTAGCCGACTAGAAACTACCATTTTTCTGAGCATTTGCCCTAAATGTGTACCGCATGAACGAAAACTAACTGATGCGACGAAATTGTAGCATTCTGGCAAAATAAAACTCCGAACCAGCCCTAGATGAGCACCTGGCGAAAAAATCAGCGCTCATATGCTGCTCGCTAGGGGATGAATGCACCAAGGAATACGCGGCTGAAAATGCGTTGGTGTGGGGATTTCAATATTTCAACCATGGGAAGTTTAATTACCTAGAGCAGTAAAAAATAGAGATTTCAAAATTTCGAGGTTAATAGTAATAATTGAAGGAAATAATGGGCGCATGGTGGACATAGAAATTAAAATCAATTTCTTAGAAATAATATGTAAATTTGAATTCTGAATGGAATAAGTAGGAAAAGAGGAAGTAAATATTTGGAGATATTGTGCAGTATTAATTTAAATAATATGTCAATTGTTATTACTATGTACTATTATTACGTACTATTACTGGTATGTGCAATGTGTGTATAGTATAGTGTATGATTCGTAGTAAATTAAATATAGTAATATATAGTAATTTATAGCAATATATAGCAATATTATATTGTATAGTAATATATAGTGGTATTATATGTTATAGTAACTAATAGTAATATTCATTACTTATAATGGTACTATAATAAAATAGTAATATACGTGCCATGTGTGTATAGTATAGTGTATGGTTCGTAGTAAATTAAATATAGTAATATATAGTAATTTATAGCAATATATAGCAATTATATTGTATAGTAATATATAGTAGTATTATATATTATAGTAACTAATAGTAATATTAATTACTTATAATGGTACTATAATAAAATAGTAATATACGTATATTAACCTACAAAATTTCATTTTCACTTTCATGAAAAGTACCTTTCTTAATTTTCACACTTTTTTCGTGATATATCACATTTCCTGTTCAACATAGTAATTTAACTGCAGTCTAGATCCTATGCTGACTAATCACTTTTATTATTTTTGGGACGAGTACAATGAATAATGACAATCTTAAATCATTTTCTCTTAATAATTTCTGAATTAAAACACCTTGAAATGAATGACGATTTTTTACACAAATTTCAAATTAATGATAGCAAATTAAATTTACTGATTAATTGGATCAACTGTATAATATTATGTGCTACGATGTAAATGCAAAAGCAGACGAGTTCTGATTAAACGAATGATGAACTTCGAGACTATCACTGTCCATAATGATCCGACTCCATCTTTATTTTCAGTTCTCAATATCCTGTTGTCTGTTACACTGTCGCGTTTTAATCAACCCTGCTAATGATCAAGAGGGCTGCTTCCTCGAAATGGACTTCCTAAATGTGTGTTCGAGCGAGTATGGTTTGCTTGTACGCGGGAACCCTGATTACTGGTTACGTGAAGGGAATAATTCGAGGTTGGTAAATGTTTTAAGGTCGATCTTGCTGAAAAGTGGATGCAATTAAGGAAAATGAAATTCGAGGGATAATTATTACAGACATCATTAGATCCCTCTTATTATTTAGCTGTACAAACTCTAATATAAAAAACATTCCATACTTTCTTAGGTCAAATTACTAGAAACCCTAAATCTAATTAATGAAGTTTAATAGTAGGTTTCTAATAAGTTCTTAAAAATACAGTATATGTATCTGGCCTGATAATAAAGCTCTGTTGGTTCCAAGATATATTTCGTACATTTTTACGTATTATTGGCAAAGCCTTTCGAACCAGATATAGGAATTCCCTAAAATATAGCATATATTTGCTGATGTTGGCAACACTTTTCGAACCAGACACAAGAGTACATCGAAAGTATGATGTATATTTGTACACGTTGGCAACATCTTTCACATTTTGTGACCTGAATAAATAATTTCATTTAATTATTTGCAGTAGAAGACCTTGCAGATTTCCTAACCTAATTTCTCTTTTATAATCTTTCAATAATATTTGTAACTCTTTTATTTGAATATTAATTTGAATGTTAATATTATTTGTCAATATTGTTAACATTTTAATATTAAATTTAAATAAACTTCTATAGAAAATTAAACCCATATAGGGACATTAAAAGCTGTGTATAAACTCTTCAACAATATTCTCGAAATTCTCGAAGGTACTGCATATGTTGATGAAATCTAATATTTCAATTTCTTTGACATAGTGAGTAGTTGATAGACTTACATTGTTGCTGTATCATATACTAGTTCGTAGTCCAAACTTATTAAGTGTTCGATAATTTGTAGATGGTTGGGTATATACCATCGTTTGTTCAATAATTTGACGAGATCTGATAGCAACTTTAATTGACCCTTTCGCTACGAAGATATACCCTGACCTATGAACGATCACAATTGTGAACTACTTCTATCAAGTCAAACAATTTTCATATGAAAAATTTAAAAATAATGATACGTACACGTTCAAACTATATGCACTACATAGTCCATGCATCAATTATAACGAAAAATTTATAACTGTGAATAATTATCGTGTTACATAACCTAACTTTTATTTAGGTTATGTTTCCAAATTCCTACATATACAAAGTCTTATTCGTTTCAAGTTACCAATCATTTATTTACATTAAATATCCAGCAGTTCAGACTATTTTATAGTTATCCTACTTCCTATTTAACTATGCAGTAGTATAAAGTGACAAAAATCAGAATTAATTCAGAACCTAAGATATCTCTTAACAGAGATTGTCTAATGAAAATGCCATAACCTATTCCTGAATTGATCGATAATTTAATTACTTAAAAGGAAAACAATTCTCGAATATTTTGTAATTTCAATCATCATTTTTCAAAAACCTATAGATCCTAACCTAAATAAAATTAAATAGAGATAAAGATCCTAACCTCATTCTAACCCCATTCTACAAATAGCTCAAATCGCTTTGAACACGTGACTTTAGATTACTTGACAGAACCAAACACAAAAGTACATCGTCAAAGTCTCACCAAACGTAAATAATAGTTTGAAAATTTGCCACGAATTTTCCTCCTGTCAGGGCTACGTTTTCGTGAAAATCGATTCCGAACATACCACTAATGCGTATTGCCATTACCTCCACAAATTTAACGCAGCGTCACATTAAACTGGATACACGGCTTCCGATTACTCGTCATTTTCCCGTGGAGTGCATAAAATCGACGTGCACCAACCGGAAACGTCCTTGGTCGAATTCACCGGCAGGGCTAATTCCGCGTGTTCTCGAGCTCCTAACGTGGCCAGGACTACGAAACCATGGACGAACGACCGGTTGGCACGCGATCTGCCTTTAGCCAGCTGCTTTAGAGGCTGCCTTAGGCTACTTCGAAGCCCTGGAAGCCACGAGGCCACTGAAACACCGTGACATCCCTGGCTGTCGTAGAGCGATCGTCGAAGGCTCTCCTGGGAATTATAGTGTCCTCAGATTGTACTACGTCCCCCATATAGCACGGTTTTGTTCCCATACAGTTCCATAACTAGAGGAATCTTCGTGTAACACGATTCTACGGTTTTAATGCAGTAGGAAGTCTCGTACAACACGATTTCTAACACTTCGTTTTGAGAGTCGAAGGATTTTATAATTAATTAATTACAATTTTATATTTTAGATTAACATAATTCCAGAATTGAGCAGGTGTTCAAATAACGCGATACTCATACAGCACGGTTCGAAAATTCAGGAATTTCCTTGCCACACATTGGATCTAATGTTATTAAAATATCGTTGTTATTAAAATCTAATGTTATTAAAATATCGTTGGAGAATTAAATGCAAGATGAGAATTTCTAAGTATTGTACAATCAAGTCATTCGATATTTTTCATTTGAGGAACCACTTGTGCTGCTTCAGACCTGTATATGGAATTTTAGAATATTGAAGTTTGAAATTTGTTATTAATTAAAATTATTATCATTTTAATTAGGTTGGCAGCAGCAACTCGATTGGAAGTCTTTCGCTATAGAGAAGTAACATCTCGGAAATTTCGTGATGAAAGTCGATGCTGCTTTGAAACTAATATAAATGGAAATCATACATAAATTAACAAATAGTAATTTTATTTGAATATTTCAAATATAATTATATTTAAAGAAATCGAAGATTAAAAAGTATCAAACTTTATAATTTTATTTCGTATAATACGAGTGTTTCTCGAAATATTATGTAATATTGATGAGTAATTGTTTTTATTAAACATTGACTGATTTTTAAGTTTATTTTTCATAATTATAAAAAGAAATCGATATACACTCATTCATTTTCAAATATAATTATATTTAAAGAAATTGAAGATTAAAAAATATTAAATTTTATCATTTTATGTCGTATAATACGAGTGTTTCTCGAAATATTATGTAATATCGATGTGCAATAGTTTTTATTAATCATTGATTGATTTTTAAGTATATTTTTCTTAATTATAAAAAGAAATCTATATACTTTCTTTCATTTTCTTAACATAACCCTACTTTTGTATTAATCCTTTGTTTGAGACAATGCAATATAGGAATTTTTATAACCTCATTGCCTTAATATAGAGATTATGTATCTCAATTATAGGAAACTAATTTACAATACCATTGCCTACTATAAATTCTATAGTAACAGGATTTGAAATAAAGTCACAGCTATTTCATGGGGAATAGTGTACATAATTCTAACGTTGGTTTAAAATAATCCACCTAATTAATAATTTTCCTACCTTATCAAGATAACTAAGAACTCACTCAAAAATTTTTGACGAAATCATAGTCGTAGCATGAATTTTGCACGATCCAAAAAATTCATATTTATATATTACAAATTGCAACTTATTTAACAAACGTTAACTGAACATTTTCATGAAAATTCTGCATTGAAATAAATTCCATTTCCTTTATTAGTATTACAGAGATTGATTATTGAATTTTGTTACGTTTCAAGAAGAATATTTTGATTGAAAATCTCATCGAGCGAATGCTGAAATGAAATTTCTGATTTGATTTGTTAAATAACGATACAGAGTGAAATTCATTGTACAGATAAATGGGATAAACAGATGACACAAATAAACACTATCTTCCTCATAAGGAACTTTTATCGGTTTTGACGAAAATATGAATTCTCGTTGGAAAAATCTCATTCGAAGTTTTCAAATAGAATTCCTGACTGCATTTACAGATAAACGACACTGAGTGAGGCTTATTGTTCGAGTCATGAAGATGCACCATCTTTCATCAGAGTTACAAGGTGCAGTTAATGCTTCATTTTGACGAAAATGCGAGTTCCAATTGAGAAATCGAATTTGCTTCTATGAAATGCAAATTCTGATTTAATATTGGGTGAATTTTATGGGTTTCCGCCTTGATGGAAATACGCATTTACGTTGATAAATTATTCACAGCTGTAAAATGCTATTTCCGACTTCACTTAATGGAAGGTAATGCTGAATAGCTTGTATCATACAAATAAACAGGATTCAATTTTCTTCACTGACTTTATGTGCCACCATCATAAATCCTTCAACAATTTTTCAGGGTTATGAGCTTTTATTCGAAGACATAATTCTTTAGTTCGCCCAAAAGAAAAGTAAATTGAATGTACTACAGTTTGCGAAAGGATATTTATTTATTTCAATCACGTTGTATAATATATTTAAGAATACCTTCAATATTTAAACAAAACATGAATTTTTATAAAAAATAAAGAATTCTGCAATTTTTATTTCATTTTACATCCATAGGATGTCTCCTCGTTTAGTAATATTATATTACATAACCACAAATTTCATTTAAAATTGTGATAAAAATGTGGAGTTTTAATTTTAAAAAATTGAATTTTTACTATCATAGTAGAATATTTTTTATTTCATGTAATAAACAGCGATATTAAATAATTTACACAGTACAAATGGAAAATTTTACCTCCTTCGATAATATTACATTACGTTGCTGCGAATTTTATACGAAATTTTGACGAATAAATAAATTTTTACGAAAAAGCGAGTTCTTCGTTTCATAACTTAAATTGCATTATTTTTTAACGAGAAACAGCATCGAACGGATATCATTGTCCAAGAACGATAAAAGAAAGGGTTTTATATTTCATCAAACATAACCTCGCACGTAAGTTCTGTTTTGAATTGAAATTTCAATCCGTAATATCGGTTCGCATTGCCGGGTTGTAAAGTAAGTTTAATGAATAAAGTTCAGATCGAATTACGTGTTCAGTTTTGCATTTTGACGAGCAATTCGCTTTACACGCAACACGTGTCACAGTACGAAGTCCTGCAAAATACCCTAACCTCAAAAAAGAATATCTTCTTGTCACCATTCTCGTCAATTTACAATTCTTACCAAATTTCTTACCAAATTTTTAGCGAAATATTCTTATCCTCGACATTATCTACATTAAATTATGAAAATAACGAGTTATATAGTGTATTCGATAGTGTATTATATACTACGTTCTACTTAGTAACAAATAAAAATTGTCATTTTTATTTATGTGATTACATTTGACAACTCAGAGGAAAACCAATCCAAGAAACGAGAAAATAATCTACAATAATTTCTTCATTTCTCATCCTCTACTAATCCTCGATAATTCCTCGCGAAATATTATAACCTGCGTCGAACCGAAGGGCTGAAAAATCCCTAGGGGGCGGCAGCCTAGTTACAATCTCGTTTGTCCACGTCCTAATAATTCACGAGTGGAGTAAAATGTCATTGCCAATTCAATTCGACGAGATTATCTAATTATAAATCTCATTATCGCGAATCGATAACGAAGAAACCATGGAATATTTCTTTCGAGCATTGAAGACAGGTATCGACGCGAAACAAGAATGAAAATAAAGCGAATAATAGAGGCTCCATTCCGTCAGTTTCCATTGCAATTTCGACGATTTATCTCGGGGAGTTACGTTAAAAGGCCGACATGCGATAACAAGGGCGAGATAAGGGAAACATTTTTAGAACAAAACGAGTAACCGTCGCGTGAACAAGGATCCAACGAGCTATCTTTAGGCCTGATTTACACCGGTGATTCGGTTTACGGCCCGGCCGCGGTTTAAATGCCATTTCAACCCGCTGAAATCCGTCAGTCTTTTATTAGCCGATTTCATGCCCCCGTCACGAAGGTCTTTAATGAATTCTTGGAAAATCTACAGATAGATCTGCAACGTAATTAGATCCAGGAAGGTTAGACATTTTGATGGAGAACGTTCTCGGGAACGAACATAACCTAGCAAATTTTTTAGGTTAACTTTCGATAAAATATTCATTTCTTCCTTTAAAGTTGAAATATATTTAACGAATTCATAACTTGTTGGAAGTCAGCTACGCTCATGCAACGATGACGACAGGCCTGTTAGAGGTTGCAGGCCAATAATACCGACCTTTGGACATCAAGGGGTCGGTTTTGGGGGCTTAAAAGGGCCTGCTGTCCCTGAGAGCTCTTCACTCTCAAATTAGGAACAGTACGGATATCTTATATATTGTGACCCACAGTGGCATTAAAAAAGACTAGTATTTTATTTGTATATTGCATAAAGTGTATAAATTTCACGTAGATTAAACCTTTACAAATACAATTGCTGTATAACTGAATATTGTTACTTCCCAGGCATCATTTGGCTATTTCCTTCACGAAATTCCCAATATAACTCACTCTTCATTGAACTAGTTTGGGACTTCGATCGGAGGTTAAACTTAGAACAACGAATTCAATAATTGATATAAAATTGGTACATATTATATTACAAACGGAAGTACAGAAATACCGATCTTTTCCTGACAGGACTAACAGAAAGAAATTTTATTCTACGAGATTGTAGAATTTTTATACAAAATTTGAGTCTGACACAAGTATTGAGAATATAATTAATAGAAACATCGGTGAAATAAAGCCTCGTTCCTTACTGATAAAATCCTATTTGGTCCCTGGTCCTTTATAAATTATTATAAAGTATTATAATAATTTGTAAAAATTGTAATAATGTTCTGTTTGTCAATTTTATCAATTTTTCCATCCCATCGAGGATAGGACCAAGGAAAATAGCTTTCATTCTCGTCCTACCAAAGTTAATTCGAAAATAAAGGAACCATGTTACCGTGTTAGTAAACGTAATCTTGACATTCTCAATTTTCCTGTGTTCGCCTTGTTCAGCTTCGTCGAACAAGAGAAGTGGTGCCACTTTTGAACAATACGGGTCACGAGTGAAGTCCATCAAACCCGAAAACAACTTCCCTTCTTCAGACGAAACTAGACCGTTGATAATAGCTGTAAATAACAATAGACTGCAACCATTTCATTTTACTGGTATAACTGTGTGCACTGACCAATCTCTTACTCGAAATATACCTAAGTTCATAAGCACCTAGACACTCTTGCGATTTGATAAGACGATATCTGTCGACACGAAGACTACTAAAACTAATGGATACTCCACTGTTAATAATGATGAATAACATTAATAAATATATGGAATATTAGAAAGCAATTTCACTGAAGCAATCCATCACCACTAAAATTTTCACGGTGTAAAAGGAATTAAGGTAAAAATTTTAGTGCCAATAAAAATTTGCACAGATCACAAATTTATGCGGAAAAATTTGCCACGAAATTTAATAATTTACCAATTACAAGAAATGTGCCAAACGAATTTTAATAATTTGGGATAGTTGTTTTAAATTATTTGAGTTAATAAATAATAATAGTATTATATTTCATCTCTACTACTATTAATATTTATTAGTCCAAGTAATCTATAGCAGCCATTCCAAGTTATTAAAATTTACTTTGCACATTCCTTGTTATATTACATTTCAAAAATTGTATTATATTTCATCTCGTTCACAATTTTTCATGGATATAAAAAGCCTCCTGCAAGGTGGCGAAAAGAATATCACACTCATCCTTAATTATAATAAATTCTGAATTATTATTATGCTAATGAGTTACTGAAACACAGCACACAATTATACCATGAATAAAACCATAAATCATTTTCTTTTGGAACACTTAAAATTCATTTCTCACGTTCACATTCATTCACCACCTACTATCTGCAACTATATATAACACTTCAGTCACCAATTGAAATGATCAACAGAAAAAGACCTACCATAATCGCGCACAAAGAAAAATAAGATACCCCTCCATTCCTACGCTACTGAGATCACATTCCATCACCTGGAGTCTCTTTGAGTCTTCAGACTGGGCGACCAAAGTTCTCAAGACAGTCTCCGAGTTAGAACCTAATAAACCTCTTAGTTCACGTCCTTCTACCATAGAAAGGATCCCAGCGAAAGAGGGGGTAGGGAAAATTTCATGGAGTCTGGACGGAAAATCGATCTTCCTTTCACGCGTTCTCCCAGAGACTTCGGTGAACCGTCAAAGGGAAGCTGGATGTCCGGCGTAGCAGTGATGAGTCCGGTGAAAAGGGTGGCCGATAAAACGATCTACCGAGGGCTCGCATCTTTGGGAATGCTACTTTTCGGTCGTGCGGGCGAGAGCTGGTCTAGAAGCTGACGGGAGCTGAGCTTTGTGCCCTGACAACTCGTTAGATACGAGGAGCGTGACGGTGTAAGGCCCACGTATCAGGCTGTTGGACAGTTACGAACATTAATTTCCGCGCTTTGATCGGTTAATTGGACGATCTTCAACCTTACTGCGACCCAGTTTTTGATTAACCCTTTCGATTGGAAGCCTACTTTCGTCGGGACAGGGGAATAGAGGAGGAATTTAGAGGCTGATCGATAGGCAGCTCATCGGCCGGGAATCGGCTAGTCCACGTGCTCGTTTGTTGTTCAAAGGGAGCCAGTCTGTTAGCCTACTCTTTCGTTGCTATAGGCCTGTTAGGGCTTATTTTTAGGGGGATTCGCAAGTCTTCCAACTTGTGATTATAGAGCATGAGGAATTTAACGAATTGATTGTTTGTAGATAGAGGGAGACTTGAATCAGTGATTTGGATCAGCTTGATCATCTTTGCTATTTGTAGAGCTGTCACGAATTGTCTCAATCATTTTTGCTATTTCTAGAGCTGTCACAAATTGTTCTAATCATCTTTGCTGTTTTCTAGAGCTGTCACGAATTGTCTCAATCATTTTTGTTATTTCTAGAGCTGTCACATATTGTTCTAACCATCCTTGCTATTTTTAGAGCCGTCAGAAATTTTTCTAATCATCCTTGCTATTTCCAGAGCTATCACAAATTGTCTCAATCATTTTTGTTATTTTTAGAGCTGTCCCAGATTGTTCTAATCATTCTTGCTATTTCTAGAGCTGTCATAAATTGTTCTAATCATCTTTGCTATTTTCTAGAGCTGTCACGAATTGTCTCAATCATTTTTGCTATTTTTAGTGCTGTCACAAATTGTCTCAATCATTTTTGTTATTTTTAGAGCTGTCCCAGATTGTTCTAATCATTCTTGCTATTTCTAGAGCGGTCACAAATTGTTCTAATCATCTTTGCTATTTTCTAGAGCTGTCACGAATTGTCTCAATCATTTTTGTTATTTCTAAAGCTGTCACATATTGTTCTAACCATCCTTGCTATTTTTAGAGCTGTCCCAGATTGTTCTAATCATTCTTGCTATTTCTAGAGCGGTCACAAATTGTTCTAATCATCTTTACTATTTTCTAGAGCTGTCACGAATTGTCTCAATCATTTTTGTTATTTTTAGAGCTGTCCCAGATTGTTCTAATCATTCTTGCTATTTCTAGAGCTGTCACAAATTGTTCTAATCATCTTTACTATTTTCTAGAGCTGTCACGAATTGTCTCAATCATTTTTGTTATTTCTAGAGCTGTCACAAATTGTTCTAATCATCTTTGCTATTTTCTAGAGCTGTCACGAATTGTCTCAATCATTTTTGTTATTTCTAGAGCTGCCACAGATTGTTCTAATCATCCTTGATACTTTTAGAGCTGTCACAAACTGTTCTAATCATCTTTGCTATTTTCTAGAGCTGTCACGGATTGTCCTAAACATCTTTGCTATTTTTATAGCTGTCACAAATTATTCTAATCACCTTTGATATTTTTAGAGCTGTCACGAGCTGTCTCAATCATTTTTGCTATTTTTAGTGCTGTCACAAATTGTTCTAGTCATCTTTGCTATTTTCTAGAGCTGTCACGAATTGTCTCAATCATTTCTGTTATTTTTAGAGCTGTCACAGATTGTTCTAATCATCCTTGCTACTTTTAGAACTGTCACAAATTGTTCTAATCATCTTTACTATTTTCTAGAGCTGTCACGAATTATCTCAATCATTTTTCTTATTTCTAGAGCTGTCACATATTGTTCTAACCACCGTTGCTATTTTTAGAGCCGTCACGAGTTGTCCAAATCGTTTTTTGCTCTTTTTAGAGCTGTCACATATTATCTCAATCACCTTTGTTATTTTTAGAGCTGTTCTGACTGCTTCACTAATATTTGAAAACCACAGTTGTCATTTTCTTTTTTATACTTATGAATATGCGTATGTGTCTACACGTGTGTTGATCATGAGTTAGTCAGTCCATGTTAAAGCGTTGTACAATAAGCACAAACCTGAACAACTTGTGAACAACATATTGGGTGTCCCAAAATTCACGCAAGAAGTAATTTTAATAGAACTCCGAAATTTCTAATTACAAATTGTAAATATTGCTCACAAATGAATCCACGTTGTTCTTTCGTGTAACGTCCATTTTTAATAACCCTCAACTGTCAGCTGTCATGCTGTCCTCTTTTTCGTTGCCAACACTTTACAGCACGAATGGCGTAAAATTCTTGCGTGAATTGTGTGAATTTTGGGACACCCTATAGCAGCACATTAGACCCAGGAGATGTCTTTAGGTTGACCAAGATCGCCTTGGATAGCCTGTGTATAAACTCCAGAGCTCTGGAGCTAGGCCACGATACTGATCCCAAGTAAAGCGAAGGAGACAAGAAGAGTTCGGCCTAACGATCGCACCAGCTTCTTGGAACTGTCTGAAATTGGAAGCTCGCAGAGAAGAGATTCAGCTGAACTTCCAAGGTCCTCGAGCTGATCGATTCAAACCTCCGATTCCACGAATCCTCCAACCTCTAAGCTACGAACTATCCCAAACTGCGAAACGGATATGATGTCAAGGATAATTTTCATAAAAGAAGCGTGCAATCGAAAATCAAACGCGGCAACCCTTCTGGATAAGCTGCGATAAGAACAATTTTACAGTATCTACAAACAAAGTCAAGACTCCAAGTTAGAAACTTGGATTCTGAAATCCTATAGAGAACGCGGCAGTAAGAATTTTGCCAGGAATTTCTAGACTCATCAAGAGTTAAATGTATCAGGGAATAATTGAAGTGATACTAAATTAAATTGACACATCTCAATTTGATGTCATTAAATTGACATCTCAAGTTGACACGTCATTTTATAATCTTCCATATTGTGTTAAAATTATAATGAAACATTTGTTCAATATTATGTTAATAAAATAATATTTACGGAATGTCATGTTGCTCCATAAACGGATATGTCAGAACATATGTCGTGTATAGGGTGTCTTACAAATTCTAACCTCGTTAAACATCGTTATTTCGATAAATACCCGAGACATCGAATTTTTAAATTATTTGCATTTTAACTATATATTTTCATGTAGCACGTTTCATAGTGAAGTAATAATTTTCAGGAAAATACCTTCCTACGATTTATAGTAGATTCAGACGTCATAAAACATTTTCCAAAAAGCAATTTTCTTCGAGATAGGTACATAAATCCTTTTACCTGTAAAAGATTCTAAAAATTCTAAATAAATTCTTATAAATCCTTATTAGACCTTCACCTACTGTGTTTGCACGAGAAGAAGTCACATCGTGTTTACATCCTCATTCCCGTTGCAGTCTCTGACACTCGTATGATCATAGTCAGTGACCACTATTAGCTGAAAACAGTGATGAAGATGAACGACGGATCGTATTTAGACGGAGTGAGACAGAATAATCTCAGCAGTGGCGTAGCCTTCCAATCAAAATGTCAGCCATTCTGTTTGTTAATAACTAACATTTCGATTGTGCAACTAGGTCGCAGGCCTTCGTCACGGTCTTCTACCAGTAACGATTATTACCTATAATCACAGTACTGGGGTGGCATCATTCTCACCCTCACCACTAGATTCCAGACTAGATAGATTCCAGGTTCAAGGAGGTTCGAGGAGTCTCTCGAATGTCCTCAGTTAACCCTCCGCTTCCTATATATAGAACTCCCAAACGTAGGGACGTCCAAATCGTAAAGCAGGGCCTGCTAGGTAACCTTGCTGATGAGTTCAATAGCAGGCCTGGGACGAAATGCATCCCCTTCTTTTCTTTTCGTTTCTTCTAACAGCACCTTCACTCCGAGGATACCTACTGTCCACCAATAAACTCAGCAACTCCCCATAATAATTGGGACGACCCCCACAGTAGTGGAGGGGACCCCCACGATAGTAGGGAGGATCCCCACAATAGTAGCGTGGACCTCACGGTAGTAGGAAGGACCCTCACAGTAGTGGTGAGGACCCCACAGAAGTATAGAGGCCCCGCACAATAGTAGGGAGGACCCCCGCGATAGTAGGGTGGGCCCCCACAATAGTGAGAAGGACCACCACGATAGTAGGGAGGACCCCCACAATAGTAGGGAGGACTCCCACGGTAGTGGGAGGACCCTCACAGTAATGGGGAGGGCCCCACAATAGTATAGAAGCCCCCCACAGTAGTGGTGAGGACCCCACAGAAGTATAGAGGCCCCGCACAATAGTAGGGAGGACCCCCGCAATAGTAGGGTGGGCCCCCACAGTAGTGAGAAGGACGACCACGATAGTAGGGAGAACCCCCACAATAGTAGAGAAGACTCCCACGGTAGTTGGAGGACCCTCACAGTACTGGGGAGGACCCCACACTAGTATAGTGGCCCCGTACAATATTAGGGAGGACCGCCGCGGTAATAGAGGGGGGGCCCCACAGTAGTGGGAAGGCCCCGTACAATAGTAACGAAGACCCCACAGTAGTAGGGAGGACCTCCACAATAGTACGGCGGCCCAGCATAATAGTGGGGAGTACTCCCACAGTAATGTCAGCCGACTGCAACAGGAGTGGGGATACAAACACGCTGTGCCTTCTTCTCGTGGAAGCATAGTACGTCGTTAACTGAAGTAGACTTCAGGCCTCTGCGCCATCTTTCTAGCAAATCATATACCACACCCAAACATCATAAAAGATTTATCTAAAAACAATCTTCCTCGTCACAAATACATAAAAATTAGGCGACTAGAGATCCTCCCTTGTTTTATACCTCAAGTCTCCAAGTCCCAGGATTTAGATAAGATCCTCTCAGAGAGTCCTAAGGCCCAAACTGACGGGTCTTACTAATGATTCCACTACCAGACCCAAAATGAGAGACATTTTCCCTTCTTTCTCTGCCTCTATCTTCCTCTCTTCCAAGCGTCAGAAGGAACGCGGTGCTAACTTTCGGTGATTACCTAGTTGGGGCAGGTCGGGTAGTATAGTTCAGTGGTTTCCAATCGACCGTCAAACCGTCGGCTAAGGGTACTGGGAACTGAGCAACGCTTAAACGCGATTGGACGTGGCCGTGGTAACAACTGGCCAGGCGAAAGCCCGACAAATGCAGATTTCATAACGTGACGTGCCTTGCGAACGCATGGCTGAGTTTCCCTGCGTCTGCTGCAGGTCTTCGAGGCGTCGACGAATCCGCGGAGAGCATTGAAGACCGGTTAAGCCCGGGCAAGCGGAAATTTCGGTGTCCCGTTGCAACAAGTTAGCTGAAGTAATCGATTACAAGATTGGATCCAAGGATCTTGTAAATTAATTTACTGCTGGAATTTCGAGACCGGGAAGAGGATTCGGGCTATGATGTTGACTTGGAACTTTGATTTCGCTGAGGATGAACGTCTTTGAGACGTCAACAGGTTGCTTCGAGGAGGATGGAGGCTAGTGCTATTGCACCTGACAGTATAATGTACGTCGAATTTTTATTTTTGGATTTACGAAGGAAATTTGGAAAAAATATTTTTTTGTGGTAAAATTATGTTCGTTTTTTTTGTGGGATAGAGATATCGTTATATAGGGTGTCTCGTGTAAATGGATCAATCTGTACCTCTTGGATAGCTATAGTTGGATGAAGAATGATTTAACGTGAAGCATTTCCTGCAATTAAATTTCTGTCAAAACTTTTGAATAATTTTTTTATCTGTACCTATACTTTTAGATAGTTATTGTTGGGTGAAGAATGGTATTACGTGAAACATATTCTGGAATAAATTTTGTGTACAAATTTTAGAATAGTTTTTTGAGCTCTAATAAGCTTTTTAAGGTTATAATGAATTTTTGATAACTATGGTATTAATTTAAAATTAGTGTTACAGATGTTAAAAAATATTTTCTACTGTTTCATGAAAGTTTGATGAAAAGGTTGCTGAGGTAATAAAATTTTGGAAGGTACTTTTCAGATTGCGATTCCAAATTTTTAGCCAAGAGTGTACATCTGAAGAGAGGAGTTATATATTTAGAACTTTATGTTTTTAATTAAGATGGTTAATGCAGCTTCTCAGTCTTTACAAGAAGATATTAAGACATTAATGACTTAGTAGTTTATATACTAATTTCCTGAGAGATATTACAGTTTAAAATTCATGATGTCAGGTGTCAGAAAGTATGTATTCTGTAACAAACATTCGAATGACTCTCCACTGAATTTTAAACACTTTTCCATTCTTTTAATACAGGCAAATGGGTGTCTTGAATACTAACAAACCAAGGACACTCTTTGTAATTTAGGTATCTAAAGTATTTCAAATATTTAAATGTTTCAGTACTCAGTATTTAAATTTTCAAACATTCGGTATTCAAATTTTTAAATATTCAGTATTTAAGTATTTTGTATTTAAATATTTAAAGGACTGAATATATAAATATTAAAATACTAAATATTTAAATATTTAAACATAATTATTATTATCGTCGCTTTAAATATTTAGTGTTTAAATTTTCAAATATTCAGTATTCAAGTATTTTGTATTTAAATATTTAAAATTCGAAATATTTTAAATATTTTAAATGTTAAACTACTGAATATTTAAATATTTAAATATAATTATTATCATCGTCGCTTTAAATATTTAGTGTTTAAGTTGTCAAATATTCAGTATTCGAGTATTTTGTATTTAAATATTTAAAATGCGGAATATGTAAATATTAAACTACTAAATATTTAAATATTTCAACGTCATTATTATCATCTATTTAATAATAATACTTGAATTATTATCCTAAATTTTAGAGCAATATTTAAATATCAATATCAAAAGTTGAGAGAGGTAAAAGGAAGAATACTGGAATAATAGAATCCATGTGAAATGAACCAAGACTGTTTAGGAACAGAATAACAGACACGGAAATGAAGCATACTTGGTCTATAGCGTTAGAGGTATAAAAGAACAGTGTTTGTACCAAGTGCTCGAGAATATCACGAGAAGGAAGAACTGGATGGATGTGCAAGAATTTCTTTTGGGATTGGATATGTCGAGAGAAAGAAATAGAGAAATGTTTGAGAAAAATACAAGCAACAATGTTAGGTCTGTTAACGCAGGTAGTGTGTTGAAAATTAAAAGTAAGTTAGTGGTAGAGGTAAAGCTGTGTCAGACAGTGACTTGGGAATCAAAAAGTAATTAATTTCTTATTCATATTGTTCTATTATTAAATAATTATTATATATATATTACAAATTATGTATAATAATAATATCTTAATATTTTATAATTTTAATATTTTATATTTTAATATTTTATAACTTTAATATGTTATAAATAAAATATTTTATATTTTATATCAATATATTATATATATATTATATAAAAAATAATTATTATTTTATTTTTATACTTTTCATTATCCTAAATTTATTTTCTTATTCCATAATAAAATATGAATGCAAATAAGAATATGAAAGTGTTTGAAATGCAGTGGAGGGTCATTTGTTTCTTTGTTCAAAATTGACCGATCAAAATTAATTTCAGAATACGTTTCATTCAATCAATAAACCATTTACTTTCTCGTTTTTCATTTCTTCCTTTTTTCGCCTTTGTACATTTTACAAGTACAATTTGAACCATTTACGTTTGATATACATTTCAATTTTTGGATTCAATATGTCGATAATTTCCGCTTAATCAAAATTCAGTTTTCGTTTAGTTCTGAGATTAAATATACACTTGTGTCAATTTTTTAAAATATTTCAACGATACTAATGAACGTAATATTAATCGTGTGCTTTTTAAAAATGCAGTGGACGTATATCATTTATTTTTCAAAGACCTTGAAAAACAATTTTGTAACAGCACGTGTTCCAATTAATTGATTAAAATAAATTTATTAATTTGCTTTCATTATTTGAATTTTATTTATCTTTTACCGAAGACAGGGATTGTAGTATGAATGATTAATAAAATAAATTCCTAGTTGGTTAACATGTTCACCGTTAATTGGATTTCCATTGTTTATAGTAAATAACAAAAATAAATATTATACAAAATTTATTACCACGAGAGTGAATATGGTTGTGTCTTGCTTGATTATGTGCATTTAATTACACTGATAAATTTTTCAATCATTTTCCAATTATAATTTTCATGGAAATTTGTTGAACAATGCTAAAAAAGGGCACTCTACATTCATTACATGTCGAAATTTCATCAACGTAACTTCAAATTGGTACGCAATTCTCCCTATTTACTGGATCTAGCTACATCAAATGTCCATTTATTTTTAAAATTGAACAATCACTCGACAGAATATCGATTTTCCTCAATTGAAAAAATTGCAACGACAAATTTTACCAAACTAGAAATATGTTATTACAATCTCAATGAACGAAATGTAATAATTCATTATATAATAATTTATTGTGTAATTGTCACTATTAAAAAAAAAATATATATATATATAGGAAGAATGATTAAGAAATTCTGAAATCAATCTGATTTTAGAATCTGTCCCTAATAATATAAAATCTTATATGCATAATTAATATGAAAATGAACTAAATGTACTAATTTATGGTAAATTTATATTTGGAAAAAAATTGTCAAAAATTCGAAATTTACTTTTTCAATATCATTCTGTGAATTTTTTAACCTATCCTCGAAGAATATAAAATTGTACAAATATGACGTGAAAATGTATCAAATCTCATATCATGGATCAAAATTTAAACCAATTATTATAAATCTAAATTATACAAAAAAATTACAAAAATTCTGAATTTATTTCTTCTATGTCTGTGTATAAATTGTTTGATGTAACAGTCCTGTTACAAAATTTTGCACACGTGGCTTATATGCATCGTTGTGAAAATATTTTTTCAAAATTTTCTCAGGTTGAAATTTCTTTCCCCGAGCAAAGTAATGTGAAATGTACATCATAAAAATTCGTAGAAGTATCATAAAACTACGTGTCGACTCAGATTCGAGAGTGAACGTGTTAAAAAGCACTGAGGCAGGAGAAGTGGTAAAGGAGCTAATTTGCTGAACATATTCCAAGAAGGATGTGAAAGGGAAATGGAATTTCCTGTTAAATGTAGAAAAGAATTCTGGGCTTTCAGCTCATTAGTCTACAGTATCTTCACAGCTGAGATATTTAATCCTTTACTATTTTTCCTTCCTGTTTTATACACAGTGTGAATCAAAAAGCAATTATGAATATTAATCTTCGTTCTGAATCGAATAATTACTAAGAATCATTGTCATTTACTACGTTTTTTTATTAATTTGAATATTTATTGTCAATATCTTAACAAATACCTATTATATATAAAATATAGTTTCAGAAATTTGACAGAAATAAAAATTACAAATAAATTAATAATAAATATTAACCCTTTGCACTCCAAATTATTTTGCAATTCTGTTGCCAATAATTCCCTACTATGTTAAGTATTTTATTTGAAATTTACTTCACAGGAAGGTTCCTTGAATGTTACTTATTTTAAATAATTTTATTTACTAATTATATTAAATGTAGCTGTCAATCATTGTTGTAATATATATTTTGAATTTAAGTAATTCGAGTAGTTACTTATTTTCTGTTTTCTTGTTCAGTAAATGAAGAAACAAAGAACGTCGAGTGTAACTGGACATAGGAATTCCTGTGATAAAATCTGATGTCGAGTCGCACTCGATAAAGGAGTGCAAAGGGTCAATGAAATTTCCTTTACGAAGTGAAATGAATTATGGTATAATAGGGTTAAAATTTGTGAAATTTATGAAATATAACAATCGATAATAATTGAAACGAATAATCGTTTGATACGGTTCAAAATTTCTAAGGCCCTCGTATAACACGGTCAAAAATTTCCAAAACCCTCGTACAACACGGTTCAACTACCCACACGATTTCTATCAAAAATAACCCAAAATGTAGCACATAACACTCGCATGAGTCCTAAATATCCTATACCGCGATGACTTTAATACCATGGGGTAACTTGATTAAAATATTCCAATTAATTAATTACAATATAAATTAATTAATTATAATACATTATCTCCGCTCGTCCACGATTAACATATCCAAAAATCGAGGAGAAACTCTAGATATAATCGAAAGAATTGCAACTTTTTAAAAATAGAAGTTCACTTTGACATTTCTTCACAAAATTGCCAAAAATACAGAATTCTTTTCAACTCCTAGTAAATTTATCCCACAATCGATTTCTACCTCTGAAACCATCTGGAACTTTAATTCCATCTCTGATGCTCGTCCTTTGACCATCAACAGGTTGCTTCAAAGAGCATGGACCTCTGAATTAGGAACTATTAAAGCAAACTCGATTGCTCCAACATATCGCTACGAGGACACCGAAATCTTCCACTTGGACATGTGATTTACCTACGTGAATCCTCTTCCTCGCTCCCAACTGCTGAGCAGATTCTCGAAATCAACAGAGCACTGCTTTCACCGCCCTTTATCCGATACGAGGTTCGTTGCCCTCATCTTCGAGACACCATCTAGCAGAACAGTGATCCACGATCACTTACCCCGATCAATTACCCGTCAGACCTCTAACTAAGTCCAACCAGGTCTGCACTCAACGTCTCTTTCTGAGGAACAGGTCTATCACCTCGAGAGAACCTCACAATGCACACTAGATCACCAATAGGACCGTCCAAAATCGATCCTTCCTCTAGTCCAGTCTTCAAAACACGTTTGCTCATACCAGTCACCAGTATTTGTTGCTCTGACCACCATTAGGACCGTCCAAAATCGATCCTTCTTCTAGTCCAGTCTTTAAAACACGTTTGCTCATACCAGTCACCAGTATTTGTTGCTCTGACCACCATTAGGACCATCCAAAATCGATCCTTCTTCTCGTCCAGTCTTCAAAACACGTTTGCTCATACCAGTCACCAGTGTTTGTTGCTCTGATCAGGTCTGTCGCCACGTGGAAGCTAGTCCATCGACACTAGAAGCCTTCTTCGGGGTCTCTGTCACTCGAAGTCCTCATAGCCTCAGCACTGACACATCACCATAGAAGCCCAGGTGTGAACCACCTCGTCACCTCTGATAGCACTAGCCTAGTGTCTGATACCAAGTTAGACCGAGGTGTCATCATCGCAGACTGGCTTCTCCGGGTGCATGAACCGACGTAATCGGGTTTGCATAAAGGTCAGATGACGCCTGTGACTGACACGTGTCTGTCTGAGTCGAAGACACTCGGCAAAGTAACCGAACTGCTGACCCGGTTAGAGAGGTACCCGGCTTATCCGAGGGATGAAGAAGGTCTAGTTTGACGAGAGACGAGTGTGGAGGAAAGGTGAGGGACCGTGGTGGAAAAGGGACTGGTGGTGGTGGAGAACGAGCGTGCCGGTTCGAGCGAGGCGGAAAGGGGGTTGGAACGATCGGCCTGAGGGGTTGGAGCGAGATCGAAGACACGGCACACGCGATTGTTTGAAACCGGAGCGATCGTAAGTCCGCACTGCTCGGCCGCAATCACGCGCGACTGTCGACAAAGCCGTCGCGGTCACAACAAAACCTGCGAAACGGGGGAACCACGAGGGGTGGCGGCGTCGCGACGCCACACGTCGCGACGACCTCATGCAGCCGGCCGAGGAAGCTCGTTGGTGGGGGTGAAAGGAAAATTCGAGACGCGAAAAGTTGGGAAAGTGTGAAGGGAAATTTGTTGTTGCGGAACTGATTGGTTCCTGAGAACAATAGAATCCGCTGTCTCTTTTTCTTTTAAGGAGGTTAAGTAGCTGTTATGAATCATTTTGACTGACAGAATGCGATATTCTTGATGTTAGTGTGATGCTATAAATCTCACGAAATGGTTCAAATAGTGCGGTATTTATCATTACCATTTTTAGAAACTTCGTAGGTAAGTAATCGACTGCAAATAAATCAGGTAGCTGTATATCAACTGAGGGTAAAACTGATACTTCAAGTCTGTTTTTAATGTGATATTATAAACAGCACCAAATGTTTCAAAGGAAGCATTATTTTGTAGCTATTCTACTTAAAATCATTTGAAATGTTTGATCGACTGCCACTAAATCAGATAGCTTTGTGCCAACTGATGATAAAATTCATATTTCATAGCTGATGTTAATAGGATGTTATAAATCGCACGAAATACTCCAAATAGGGCATTATTTATAATTATTATATTTAGAATCTTCATGAGGGAATTATCGACTGCAAAAAATCAGGTAACTGTATATCAACTGACGATAAAATTGAAACTTCAAGCCTGTTTTCAATGTGATACTATAAATTGCACCAAATGTTTCAAAGGATGCATTATTATGTAGCTATTCTACTCAAATTCTTTTGAAATGTTTAATCGACTGCCACCAAATCAGGTAGCTTTGTGCCAACTGATGATAAAATTAATATTACATAGCTGTTGTAAATTGGATGTTATAAATCGCACAAAATGGTCTAAATAGGGTATTCTATATAATTATTATATTTTGCATTCTCATAAAGGAGTTATCGACTGTAAGTAAATCAGGTAACTTTATACCACCTGATGATAAAATTGGTACATCAACTCTGTTGTTGATGTGATATTATATGTTGCGCAAAATGTTTGGAAGGATGCGTTATTTTGTACCTATTTTACTTAAATTTATCTATTCTGAAATGTTTGATCGACTGCCGATAAATCAGGTATCTATGAGCCAACTGATGATAAAATTAATATTACATAGCTATTGTAAATTGGATGTTATAAATCGCACAAAATGGTCTAAATAGGGAATTCTATATAATTATTATATTTTGAATTTTCATAAAGGAGTTATCGACTGTAAGTAAATCAGGTAACTTTATACCACCTGATGATAAAATTGGTACATCAACTCTGTTGTTGATGTGATATTATATGTTGCGCAAAATGTTTGGAAGGATGCGTTATTTTGTACCTATTTTACTTAAATTTATCTGAAATTTTTGATCGACTGCCGCTAAATCAGATAGTTTCTTGCCAACTGATGGTAAAATTAATATTTCGAAGCTGCTGTTAATGCGATATTACAAATAGCGTGATATATTCCAAGGGATATGTTATTTTGTAGATATTCTACTTAAATTTTTTTGAAATGTTTGATCGACTGCGGCTAAATCAGGTAGCTTTTTGCCAACTGATGATAAAATTGATGTTTAAAGGCTGTTGTTAATTGGATGTTATAAATCACATGATGTGCTTCAAAAATTGTGTAAGTTTATAATTATTATACTTAAATTCTTCTTAAATGTTTGATCGACTGTTGAAAAATCAGGTAGCTTCGTCTCCACTGACGGTAAAATAGATACTTTCCTTCTGTAGTTAATGTATCATCAGTTGGTAAGCTTAGCGCAGATTATCCTGTAACGGTAAAGAGTGTGTCGATATTACAGAAAACGTTGTACTGAGAAACATGTTATCCTCGGAGGAACTCTGTAATTATATCGATCAAAGGTAAAATAGGAATTTCTATCATTTTTATTGTAAATTAAAGTATAAGAACATTGTGCATAGTATACAGTTCAAAGTATATTACTGTATGAATTTTCTATGTAAAAGCATCAAACATTGTAATCTTAAAATAAATACAAATTATTTACTAATGCTTTATATTGGAGATCGTTTTCAATCTTCTAAAGAATCTTTTTATTACTCGTATTTAGCTATTCGTATTATTATACTATACATATCCTATACATTTCTTGACTGTCGAGACCATAGGTAACGCTATGGGACTCAGAGTTATGAAACGTGATCCATCAATTGTCGAACAGTGAAAAACACTCTTCTAGAGGGAAGAAAATATCCGTAATGCTTTCTTTTGACACTTCGAATCGAAATGGATCAGTCTTCGAGCGTATGGTTGGTTCTATATGAAGACAGAAGTGACTGGAACCATTACTTACCTCAATACTGGCCAATCTCCGTCGGTGGTGGTCGTTGGGGCTGATGTGCTCTTATTTGGAAGGCTCAAACGTGGACCGATTCGAAGTGTCATAGGACGTCTTCTGCGTAGTGTATAATCTGTGACAAAAATAAATTATCCTTTCAGAGGCTATCAACACAAACTTAGGTATGCTTAATTTTTATTTAATTCAGTCCTGACTCTGCAAAATAAACATTATTGTAAATAAATATTCTTAAGTTTATAAATCATTTTCAGGAATAATTAACTAAATTAAATGTCAAATTTCAATATCTTCTACAAAACATTTAACAATCACTTTCCTACTAATTGTAATTCATTATCTAAATTTTACCAAAAAATTAATTCAATTTTTAATTTTTCAATTAATTAATTATAAAATGAATCGAAAGAAAATTGAGAGATTTATAAGACTGAACAATTTCGAGCATTTCAAACAGATAAATTATTTATCTTTTAATTAAAGGTAATTATAAATTCGAAAAAATTAATAATAATGAACTTTATTGCTATACAATATTAGAAATGCTTTTCTTTAATCAGAAAAATTTCAACGATGGAATAATTTTATTTGAAATATGTTTAAATATTTATTTCCTTGAAGAAATAGAAGTGGGTGTTTTTAATTGGAATTTTTATTAACACTAGAACTACCAACCCAGTCGAAATGACTGGTCCCAGAATTTTCCTTTTTGCAATCACCGAACACATACACCTGCTTTAAGAATAAAATTGGTATCAACTCATATTAAGAAAGAACTATAATCAATATATTCACTCACTTTCATCGTACCGCTGAAATTACTATAATTTGTGCACGTTATAGTTAGATACCCATTAAAGATCGGTAGTTCTAGTGTTAATCAATTTTCAATATTATTCTGGTAATTTATTTACTTCATTACTGTGGAATTTTGAATACTTCAAAGATATCCCTTTGATAGACCCGCCTTGTCTTCTTCAAATCAAATACCTTCATTAATTTCCCGTCGATGTTACAATTTCTTTCGATCCATGGAAACGATTCATTTGTTCCAATATGAACGCTTTATTCGAGATTCAACGGTCTGTCTGGAGAAGAAATTAAACGACACAAAGGGAATTAGTCATGAATGCGACTAGCAATTAATAAGGATGAATCTGTAGGTACACTTTATCCCTTCGTTCCAATGAGTAATTGATGGTTTCTGGCATCTAGAACTATTACCTCGTTTAATTTTCTAGAAACGAATCACGTAATGCTTCGTCAGTTGGAAATAAGACTCGAGGATCCTGACTCCATCTTGGATCGACAGAGCGCAGAAAGAGGGCGCTATCTTCCTCGAGTCGAGGTTAGGATGATCGTAAGATCGTTATGTTGATGAATTTTTCATCTGTTCTGGTTATTTAATTTAATTAATGAAATTTGAGAAAGAATTTCGACTGTGGGGTTGCTCTTCTTCTTGATTTTTGAGATTTATGTTAATTCTTACGGTGTATGTATATTAATTAATTGGTAAATTGAAGAAAAATTTGTTTCTTCCTGTGTATCATTGTATAACATATGCTACTGTATATTGCTTTGTTGAATAATAATAATAATAAATATAATAAATA